>NC_079167.1:32078916-32378916 GCF_947568905.1 Ostrea edulis | reverse complement strand
TACAACCAAATTTCCGTCCATGCATTGATTGCATTCTGTATTAAACCTGTTGTGGTGGTTTTCAATGATTTAAAAAGTTGAAGAACTAATTGTTTTACAGACGTGGGCGTCGAGGACAAAATGAAAGTGAAGAGGGTAGGGACAATCAAAGAGGTGTGGGGTGGGGGGTGGGGGTAGAAGATCAGAAGGTCGCTAACACTTTGATATTGGTTAGACTTAGTAGTACTCGAGTAATGAGTCTGACTTTACATAAGATAAATGAAGATATTCTTAATTCCCTCCAAGCTAAGCATTGACTACAAAAGTACATCAGGTACGTATAATTTAAAAGACACACGCACATACACATACACACAAACATACGTGCGTTTATATGTCAACTAGACATATGCATGTGTATTTTTATTCCGGAATGAATCTTTTCCCAGTGAATAACATCATTTTTATCATAAGAAGTTAACATTTTATATTTATAGCACTTCAATTCTCTGACACTAATGAAAAGGCGGAGATATCGAACAGCTATCAATCTCAAATCCTTTAAAGCGTACACGCAGAATCGAAAGCAGGGCAAACACTGAGGTAGAAACAGGTGTTTGGAGGAGTAAGTATCCCATGTTGACCGGTCACATCCGCCGTGAGCCCTATATATCTTGATAAACGGAATAATCCGTAGTCAAAATCAGTGTGTAAAGAACGGCCTGACAATCGGTATGAAACATATCCGACCTAATGACAGGTTGTATTTGCAAATAAGGTTTAAAGTTGATATTGTATTAAGAATAACTTAATTCTATATCAGCCTGGTTGGCTTAGTGGGTAGATCACTTAACGGGTTTGACCTCCGATTGATCCCTAGAGTTTTCTCCCCTTCTTTGCTGCTATGACGTATTTGTAGGCCATATGCAAAACACAAGAGCTTACTTTACATAGTTACCATGTCATAACCAAGAACTATCAAAATATGCTATATGTAACTCTAAAACAGACTCAAGTTTTGAGAATTTTTGTAGGGTGCAAGTGCGGAAATTTCACTGATTCGCTCAAGCGTCTTTGTTGTATTCAAATCTTTAACAGATCTTGTGTCTCTCTCTTTTTTTTTCTTTGTTGTCCATAACTCACAGGGATAAAGCGCAGATGGGTAAATACATTTGAGCAGAAAATACTGGATGCATCTGAAGACTTTTCACACCAAATGTATACACTGTATTTTGAATCTTGGAGTTTTTCAGTTTGTTACATTTCCTGTGTTCGTGACCGACAACAAACTCGTATTGCAATATCACATTTCAGTATGGTATTATCAAATGATTTTACCTCGTGTCACGCAAACAATATGGAAGCTGGCTTAAACTACATAAACAATTAAAAGAATTGTATTTTACATTGTTCTCTCCATTTGTAGGCATACAGTTCTATAATACGCAACAACGGTTTGAAAAATTAAACTCAAATCCCCAAATATATATACATTTGTGTGTGTATATATATATATATATATATATATATATATATATATATATATATATTTGCCGATTCCTTTTGCAATTGATCTCTGTTCGTTATCTTCATACATGTTTTTCAAATGTTGAAGGAGGGGGAAATGTTCGTTTTGCATTTTTCCATGCTAAAAAGTTCGCATATCTATTTTAAGATCCAATGATTTGTTGTATATGAAAACTTATACTATTAATTGAAGATTCTGATATTGAATAATTTATTGGTCAGAGTTCCTTTTCTAGTAATTAAAATGTTTTTAAACTGAAGGATAACAATTTCATGTTTTTTTTAAATTGTAACTTATGAAATAGATGAGAATATGGTATTCGTAAAGTAATAAGAATATATTTCTCACATCGTTCTGGACAATTTTTTCAATTTTAAGTTATTGTAGTTTAAAAGCATAATTAAAGTCTAGGTATACTGGCTTTAATGATTAAAAGAAAAACAAAGGGATTATCGAAGTGTAAATATATTGGAATATCAAAGTACAATAGCGTGAGCCACAGTTCGTGAACAGAACCCGGATGAACTTAGGAACCAGCGAAGGTGGACTTTGAACGCCCTCCTGTATTTCTTTGGCATCACTTATGTAACAAAATCAATGAGGGCCTTGAGACATAAGTCCATCTTGCCTAATGAGTCCTTTTCACGATTATTGGTAAGTCATTAGTCAAAATGATTTCTGTCATTGCTTTGATCATTGAGGAACAGCAGATTGTATGTAGAAAGCCTGCTGTCTCGGTGTCCTCATGTCCCGCATTTAGCTGTATCTTCGAGCTTTATCTACACACCCTAAACACAGGACATCTTTTTTCCTTTCAGATCGAATGATCATGTTTGCGACAGAAGGTCAAATCCATGACTAGCTAACAGCTGGAAAAATATCACGCTGCAGTTTGATAGTAGCCTTTTTCTTATCATACATAACTTGATTATTGAGAAATGAAAGCCTATCCCAGAAGGAAGAGAATTTGAGTTTCCTGTGATGTAGAACGACACACCGCCTATTTTTAAAGCAACAGTAGCTGTCATTTTGGTGGCGAACACTTTTCTTGCAAAATTGTGGTTTACTATAAACAGATAAGAAAAAGGTTTATAAACTTTTGTTATTAATATTTGTGTTAGAGAACCCATCCAGAGGCTTTGAATGGAGTAAAACTACATTATCGTCTTCCCGTACAGATATTGATTCCTATATAATGCTACATATTTAATAGAACCGAAATCTTGATAAAATCTTAAACTTTAGTTTTAATTTTATCAATGACCATGGTTAAAGTTACATAAAAAACTATCAGAGTAGCACATTTTTACAAAAAATAAATATTTCAGATTTACAGGTAATATTACTTTAAACATCATGTTGTATTAGGTTTTACGAAAGAAAATGTGTTATATAGTTGGCAGTATTTATCCCGAACAATACCGTAAAAATTATCAATTATATTAATGAATATATGGTTGTTAAAATTTGGGAGTTTCATTATCAAATGTTGATTAACTAAAATGAGAGCATTTTTAATACTCATTAAATGAAAGGCAAAGATAACGAACAGTGATTAATCTAATAAATTCCAATAAAGAATACAAAATTGAGAGTAGGGCAAACACGAACCCTTGGATACCAGAGATGGGATCAGGCACTTAGGAGGAGTAAGCATCCCCTGTCGACCGGTCACACCCGCCGTGAGCCCAATCAGTGTGCCAAAACACGGCCTAACAATCTGTATGAAACAAATAAAATTCCTTGCAATGGATGTTTATAAATCGAGTTCCTTATTGATTTTTTGTTGTTTTAACTTTTCTCTCGTTATCGTCATTCGATATGTAAAGAATGATGATGTAACAGATAATGTTCTATGGGGACTGCGCCGTTTGAAATGAGGTGGCCGTTACATACGATTGCACTTCTGATTCCAGACATGGCATCAAGTGTTCAGTAATGAGGACAACACACACGCACTGAGAACCTGTCTGACGAAAGTGTTAACGTCATGTTCATCTTAGTTCGGCTTTCATGCGGCTCCATGTGTCTGGTAATGGTTGCCTTGCTGCACTCAGTACTGCCAGTGTACATCTACATAGTTCCTCTGAGAATACAAACAAGATTTTCTGTAAATGTTACTGCTTAATAACTTGCACTATAACATGCCATTTGCTAATTAAAATAGCTATCAGTATTGACACAAAAGTATGCAGATATTTGTGTCAAAAATTAGCGAATGAATCACCCAACAGAATGCGATGTATATGTACAAGTGATATAATTAGGAGTGAAAAAAGAGTTCAGAGTAGGATACAGCAGTAATGTTTGAGGAGAGTATGCAACTAACATTAATGATGCACTATTTCCATATGGCATTTATTTATCCCATGTAACAATGATCGCGAAAAAACACATGCTTACGGGTATTTACGCTCTCTCAAAAATGCAATATGAACGTGGTATATGTTTGCGTTTAGCTTCAGTCACTTTTTATCTTTTACATGCATTTTTGATAAAACAGCTATACATGCTTTAAATGAGCCTAGTTTGGTACCCTAAATGAATATTAAAACATCTGGTACCAATGTTATTGTACGTTGTAACTTGATGATGTACAACTTTCAGATAACATTTTATTTATATTATTCTTATATGATTGATTCAATATTGTTTAACGTCCCTCTCGAGAATATTTCACTCATATGGAGACGTCTATTCGTTATATGGATTCTTGACAAGATAGTGAAGATACATGTATATGGACTCGCATTCCAAGACAAAGTTTATATTATCCCAAACCGTTAGGAGAGAGAGAGAGTATACTTTTGACGGCTTGTCGTCCAATCAAATGCCTAGATTTTCTCTGCATTAGGACACAATGTCATATAATATCACAGTTTGATAAAGTGAATGAAAGTTCTCAGGGTGATCTTCTACCACCACTGATTAAATCAAAAGCGCAAACTCAGAATTAATTGCAAACCCATTCAAAAACTTTCTTAAATCAACTAATAGCAGATAGTCTAAAACCAGTCATTGCAGAAGCAATATATTCTGCATTCACCATCTTGCACAAAGCAACACAACCTATCATTGGGCCAAATGCTGTTTGACGCGTTTCATATCGAATATTAGGTCGTTCTTGGCACACTGATTTTGACTACGGATAACTCCGTTTACCTGATCAAGATATAGGCTCAGGGTCGATGTGACCGGTGAACAGAGGATGCTTACTCCTCCTAGGCACCTGATCCCACCTCTGGTGTGTCCAGTGGTCCGTGTTTGTCCAACTCTCTATTTATATTGCCTGTGGGAGTTATGGGATTGATCACTGTTCGTTATCTTCACTTTTCAAGATAAAAGCAAACAACAGGTGCTCAGAGTAAACACGTCGACAAGCTTTCTAAACAGCTTAATGCATGCAATACTATAAAACAAGATTTATAGCGTCAGATATGGAGACCGCTCGACACGGTGGACGGTCTTGAGCAGTATGGGAGGAGGAACTCTGAGGTTCCATATGATTGTCGTGTTCCCCGAGGTAAGAGTTCAGATGAAATTGTTGTGTCAATCTATAATGAATACCTGGGTATTGATGAATAGGAAGATGGTATATCTCGTTCTCACCCAATAAGGAAAGCAACCAGGAAAAGAAAAGGCCAAATTATATGTAAATTTAATACCTGGAAAATTGAAAATAAAATCTACAAAGCAGAATGTAGTTTCATGAACGCTGATATGTTTGTGTTACCGGGGATTTAACACAATACAAGCAATGCATCATCCAAGAACTAGCCCGTGCCAAACGAGCAGGGAGGATGTATTCTTTCTGGACGAATGATGGGCAGATCTTCCTAAAACTTTCAGACAGGGGACAGAAACACATAATCTGCTCTCTGAATGAGCTTCAGGAACTCGCTCCACCGAACTCTGATTGTTAATTACATATACCATCAAGATCAACATGCATTCGTCTTCATCTTATATATGTAATGATATATCTACTACAATTCATATTGCAGTACATAGTTTAAATTCTTTTTTTTAAAATACTGTTGTAACTACACTATAATGTAGAATAATGGACATTTGTTATTTCTTGAAATTTTGCCCCGTTTTCTTATTTTTCCCACTTGTTTTGTTTTCATTTTAAAATGTTATACATCATTTCAATCGATTACATTTATATACCAATATTGTAATTTTCATTAAATATACACGCCACACTGAATTTTATTTCTGACTGCTATTATTGCATGAATGACGGGTACTGTAGAACAATATCGTGCCGCGATAGGTCATTTCCATTTTACCTGCAGATGTACTACAAAGCGCATGTTGTATTGTATTTCATGTATATTGTTATATAAATATCCAATATTTTGTGAATGTTTTTAAATCGATGTCTATGTCTGGGCAAAGGTCTCTTTCCAGAG
Organism: Ostrea edulis; assembly: GCF_947568905.1. NCBI lineage: Eukaryota > Metazoa > Mollusca > Bivalvia > Ostreida > Ostreidae > Ostrea > Ostrea edulis. Next base: position 32,372,991 of record NC_079167.1, on the reverse strand, counting down.
TATCTATTTCTTACTTATACTTCCAGGTGATAAATCTATTATTATCCCTTATTAGGAGGGGGGGGGGGGGTATGGTACAGACCCCTACATTATTATTACAGACAAACTTAGCAGTTACTGTGCTCGGCCGCACACGCAGAATGAAAACAAAATCTCGTTGTCCATTCCCGTCTCGGACAACACTCGTGCTTCTCATTCGATACAAGAGAAATTAGTCTGACCTTTAATAGGGTTCATATAACCAAACAAACACAAGAAATTAATTCAACTGCGGGATTTTTCAACAATTCCCCTCTCAGTAATTGTACTTTCAATTTCAAGAAGTGACAGCATGGCCGACTAGCACCTATAGTGACTATACGTGCACCTGCGCTGTTTACAATTGGATAGATTTGAAAAGATATGACCTGTTTAAACTCAGTTCAAATTGTACAACTTTGGTAATAAGATGATGTTTACGATAATCAATAGAAAATTAATTGAAGAATTGGACTATTATATTTTTCAGTATTGCGCACTCTTGCGTTTTACGTTATGACATCACACTTTTACTTTTTATGGCTGTTCCGTTAATCGCTACTTACCCAAAGAATTAGACGGGCGATTTAGGATATAAATGAAAGATGTACACGTTAAAAAAGGTTTAAAAATGTAAAAATAAGCAATGAACTATTATTTTTTGAAAGATGTAGTCTCATAATGCAAACGAATTTTCATAACGCACTAAAGCGCGCTATTCAATTTGTATGCACACACCGTTGTAGTTAAAGGACTACATTTTTCAAAAAGATAATAAATCATTGCATAAATATACAATGATTGTTATACTATGCATACCAAAATGAATTCTTATATACATATATATGGTAGAGAGCGTTGGAGGTTTCTGAAAGATTTTGTGCTCAATCCCTTTGTAGATTCAGTTCCTCTACATCATGTCCAGACCTAACTACAATTAAAAAAAAAATGTTCGCGTTAAAATAAAGTATTGTAATTTCTACTTCTTGTAGGATATTTACATCGCTATTTGTACGCACTGGTGGCTCAAACATACACATTTGAATGTTTTACTCGGGAATTAGGCGAATTAATTGCTGTATGCATATAACTTCGTGTACTTTGATAACATGCGAGAACTTCTGTGCAGAGTAGACGTACATTTTATTTTTGTACACAACAAACAATGCCTACAAATATAATTAGATTTCTGACCTTGAAATCTGAGTCTGATAGAGCGAGTAAGATTACATAGTATAGCGACATACATTGTACTTATTACCGTCTACAAAGTCGCAACACTTTATGAATGATGATAATTAAAAAAGTTGATATAATGTTCATCGAATCAAGATAAAACACAAAAACAATTCTAGAACTGTCAATCGAATTGATGCAGAATGTCATTAGCAAATTGTTTTTCATTTGCACTTTTGAAACATTTTTATTTTTTATTTTCTTGATGTAGAAATGGCAGACATGAAATTGGTTTTCATTTTCAAGAAACGATAATGAAGAATATTTTCTTTATGTGTTTTGTAATCCCTAAGATGTGGCTGCAAATACGGGTACTAATGACTGTAGACACGGTGTCAATGTACTGCAATGATACTCCTTTCCCCTAGACTTAGTAAGACCTTCAATTCTGTTCCTATATATAGACTCGCTCTAAGATTATTTCCTGCTGAAATAAGTTCTGCCTTCAGATCAGTAACCCTGTTAATACATCCTATTACCTTTGACAATCACCCAATCGTTATATTTTTATCTTGTTTAATACCATACCACTGTGAATCGTGGACGCAAGCGGTTCCGTGAATAGGAATTCGCCAGAAGAAGCCTTATAACAGTTCCTTAAAAGCCAATTGACAGTCATCGCTCATTAGTTTTCTATTTAAAAATGTTCTACTTGAACCATTCAGCACAAAGACCGGCACAACCGCTCATTGGTTCTACAGTGGACATTATTCTGTGGAACCCGTATGTTTACTGATAGTGACTGAATTAGAAAGCTTCTGGACGACGAACACAAAGTCAAGGACATAACACAAGGTCAAGGCCATAACACAAAGAAATCAAAGAGTAGTAGACCCCAATCTATGGTAAATTAGTAAAATATGTACTCCATAAAATAGATTACTGACCAATAACAAAGGCTTTATTCATAGACACCGGTGAAATTCACATGGTAATGAAAAATACATGGTTTTATGTGCTACATGTTTCCCGTTGCATTTCACAAATACGAAAGCGTAAAAAATTAGGAATATATTTCGCGATATTTTCATCACTTTTATGATTATTATGAGAAATAAATTTCAATTTAGAAAATACACAAAGACATGAACTGCGAGGCATTACGTCAGCATACTTCAAGATTCCTACACACGTTGTTTACATCTGCACCGCATTCACCATTGCAAATGGTAAAGATATCGAAGGCAAAAATATTGTAAATGTAAGAAAAAGGCGTTGCATAGAATTCCATTACAAAACACTTTTAACTCTTTCGAAAGACTGCCATAGCGTAGCACATGAATTTTACTTACTCCTCCTAGGCACCTGATCCCACCTCTGGTGTGTCCAGGGGTCCGTGTTTGCCCAACTATCTATTTTGTATTGCTTATAGGAGTTATGAGATTGATCACTGTTCGTTATCTTCACCTTGCATACGAATACGATATTTTGGTGTATCAGCTCCAAGATCTTACTTGGCTAAAACCAGTTTGATTCAGATCAGCCTAAGGGTTTCTGATCCGAATTAAGAATTGGAATAGCCTGTAATCACGAATTCTATTTCAGGTCTTATTCTGTTTTTCTTAATTGAAACAACTCACCGAAGTTTGTGCTTCAATGATTTATAATGAGACAATTTGAATGAGAATGAAATATGTCATTTATTAAATATTACAAATGACGAATTGAGGTTTCACATAAGATGATTAAGATACCTGTAAAACAGTCACGCCATATAAGCTATTACCTTCATAATAGATATTTTATTTTATACTCTTACAAAAAGCTGGTATCGTGATTCTTTGATTAACAGAAAGTATCTCTAGAAGAAACCGACTACATATATGTAATGTTGAAAAACGTTTATGAAATTCTGAAAATTTTATTTCGTGTCCTCCTTTTTTCATTCCATATCCCTTGTTTCTGTTGATGTGGGAACTTATCTAATAGTACTAGAAATTGGACATTAATTTTCTTCGATATCATTTGTTTTAAAAATCCTAAATTTATTCATTTTTCTTTGGGATTTTATATGATACTTATGGTTGCAAAAATCTTGTTGACAATTTGAATACCTATGTTTCATGTTGATACAAACTACATTTTCCCTTGCTCTACATAGACAAACACCAGAACATGTTCCGCTGAGAGTTCCGTCTTAATTTATATCAGCAATCCTCTTGCTTCAAGGATATCCTATTACCACAAATAATCAAGGAAAGCTTTTTTTCTTATTCAGTCGATACCAGTAAGATTGGTTTAAACAATTTTGGGTGTGGAATATTAAGTCCTGAGCACAATGTACATATATCTACACGATGGATTAAACATCTCTGGGTGTGGAATATTCAGTCCTGAGCGCAATGTACACATGACTACACGATGACACTGAATATGCCCGCTTCAAAGTAACCCGTTTTCCCTCTATTTACAGCACTGAATACGCTCCAATATATACATGACAAAGATTATATTCACATCAATGTAATTGTGAGTGCGAAAATGGAATATCAGTGTTCAGGGTATGCAATGAATTTATCACACAATGTGTACAACAGAAAATCTAAGCTCCTTGACAACAAATTCTTTACATAATGAAATGCGGTAGTGCTAGATAGTGACCTGTCCTAGCATCTCTAACAATATATGTAGCTGCTTCAGTGCGATCGGTAGAGCATTGGACTGAGGTGTCAGAAGTGCCGGGTTCGATCCGTCAGCAGAGGCAACGGAGTCCCAGTTATATTTGGCCTTTCAATAAATCTATATCAAATTAAAAAGTAATTGAATTGTCGTTATATTAAAATGTTTTATGCCCGCCTAAGTATAACGGACAGTACTTACTCTAAATAATCAATCACTGCCATGGATCATTAAACTTCTGTGTATAGGTTTGATAGTGTCCAAATTTTCTACGGGATTTAGTACTGTTAACTTGCGTTTTATTGGTCAGTTGTTTTTCCCTCTCGGTCGTTTTTTGGGTCATTCCTTATCTAGTTTGCTTTCAGGGAGGTTATTTCAATAAGGAACTGACTAATTTGGCTGTAAGTAATTGTTTTAATAAGGTAAGCTTGATATTAACTTAACATTAATCATAATTGACAGTAAATTCAATAATTTGCAGATTTAATTCCATAGCACTGGTACAGTGGAGATGATATTTTTTTGTGAGTCAGAAAACAATTTGATAGAAATGAATAAACAACATATTTGCACAGATACGATTAATACTTGTATGATAGAAGACTCTGAAGATGCGGACAGATAAATCTCAGGTTTACACATATCGTCAAATAAACTTTTAACGCCAAAACAATTCCCATCTACGGCCGTCCTTTTTAATTTTGCAAAATCATATCTCGTTGATCCGAGATAGCAAATTTGCGTAGATAATCTCAATTTCATCCGCGTCTTGTAGTCCCTACACCACGCAGTACGCCACATATAGCCGGGGCAAGGCGAAGGATGTGTGACGTCACGGTCTGTGTTTTATTGACTTCATAACACAATTGAAGCTTCATCGGTGGTTTGTCTAAATTCCACATCTAAAGATAGCAACCGTCCACATCCAGTTTCCCTTGGCATACCCGACCAGTGATGTGAAACCTAGTGACACCCCCCAACCTCCACCCTCCCCATTCTCCTGTCCTAAGATAAGTTTAGAATGACATGCATGAACGACGTGGAAAAACAAACCAACAACCATATCACTTTATTTACTAGGCGCTCGACCAAACAATATCATCGTTCCGCATATTAATTCACAGTATCTAGATCACAAATAACAATTTGTGTACCACACCACTTATTCTCATAGAATGACAAGTTGATGTTTGTGATATAGTCTGTGATTCACTAATACTGTATGGTCATTATAGTGATCAGTGTGGTGTAAATGTTTTATTCTTTCATACTATCTCTTTATCTCTTTAGAAGAAGTAATTTATGTAAGTTACCTACACAGTGCACATGTACATAATTTCCATTGATAAAATCTGTCTTAATGACTTTATGCCATATGATTGTAATTATCAATATATTTTAGAGTGATCCAATCTAGCAATAAATAAAAGATGACCTAGTAGCCTGATATAGGACTACTTCATAATCAGCATAAAATAGAAATACGCCTTTAATGCGCATTTCTTGTGTAAAGGAATTTATCAAGAATAGCAGATCTGAATAACATGCGACAAAAATAATATACATCGAAAGTTAATTTCTCTGTGGGAATATTTGGGTCTAATGTCAATGCGAGTTTACCGTGTATAAAATGAGTACAACCCATTTCCAGATCTTGATTGCAGAGTCGTACTCAGCGTAAATCATCTGGCGGCTTTGATGTGTATCTGGTGCTCTCTCTGTTACAACTTTCAGACGTCTACCTTCTGTACAAAACGAGGTCAGTCTATAGTGTTAGCAGTTAAATATAGGAAACATTTTAAAAATCGGCATTTTCATACCTTTATGTTACATACATTTCCAATGTTTTTGCCTTCGGCATCTTTACCGATTGTAGTGATGGCTATTTCCTCGTGAATGTGATGTAGTTGTGAACAATGCGCGTATGAATTTTGATAAATACTACGTCTCTTTTAACGACTGGAAATTCCGACAGAAATGAAAGTAGTGAAAGTAGTATGTTAATATAAAAAAGATATTTCAGGTTTGAAAATACATGAAGGTATGAACTGCAACGCTTCACGCCGGTATTCTTTTCATGAAGTGATAACGCGCTTCACGACGTGTACTAGTGTAAAGCGTCATATTTCATGCCCTCATGTCTTTTCAAAATTGAAATTTATTTCTTAATCAATAAATGTTTATGATAAAGTATATTGTCCTGAACTTCTAGGAAAATGAAAATTTGAAATAATGCGATACATCAATAGGGGATGCTTACTCCTCTTAGGCACCTGATCCCACCTCTGGTGTGTCCAGGGGTCCATGTTTGCCCAACTATCTACTTTGTATTGCTTATAGGAATTATGAGATTGATCACTGTTCGTTATCTTCACCTTTCATGTACATGTATATTGCTAAGACTTAATTCCTATATGTATTTCAGAAATTGTGAATATGATGTCTTCATACCAAAGCGGTGATCAGACTAGTAGAACATATAGGAACACAAAAGGGCATGTTTTTTGAGATGCACCTATTTCTTTTTCTTTCGAATTCTCTTACGTGAGAAGGAAAAATCTCTTGCTGTGGCCTTCAATGCGAAATGAAATATGTCGACGTCGTTTTATCTATTAACAATAATAATTTTCATTCATATGTCGATTCGATATATCCCTGTGAACTCGAAATAAAAGACACCACAGAGTCGTCCACTTCTGCTTCATACTTAGATATTTTATTGAAAATAGATATTAACGGCAAACTAACAACTCAACTTTACAATAAACGGGCTGTATTGAAAATAGATATTAACAGCAAACTAACAACTCAACTTTATGATAAACGGGATGATTTCAGCTTCTCCATTGTCAACGTCCCATATCTATTTAGCAATATTCCATTATCACCTGCATATGGTGTTACATGTATATCTCTCAACTTATTCGGTACGCAAGAGCTTGTTCTGCGTATGATTAGATTTTAAATCGAGACAGGCTACTGACAAACAAGTTGATTGTGCAGGGGTTTTAACTGTCTCGTTCAAGTCAAATGCTGTCTGACTTCTTTCATACCGATTGTTAGGCCGTTCTTGGCACACCGATTTTGACTACGGATAATTACGTTTACCTGTTCAAGATATATGGGCTCAAGGCGGGTGAGGGCTACAACTCCTTAGGATCTCCGTAATGGTGCAAATGCGGGAGTGATTCACTCCCGCAACATTTTCGAGCATTCTAAACATTTGTTGACTTTCTTTACGTAAACAAAATGATATTTCATGTTTCTTAGTCATTATATAAATTTACAACCCACAACTTACGATTTGTGAGGCTCTATTCTACCGTTTTCAACAATTTCGATGTATTCCAATTTCTCGATTCATATTTGTGCGCCATGTTTGATGTACTGAAGTTTCAACTTCCGATGTCAAGTTATTTGCATATGCCATTTAAGGTAGTATTTACATCAATGGACAAGCACGGAGGTGAAAGCTATTTCGTCGGTATTAAAAAGGTTTAAATTTAATATCAAGTTTAGAAAAAGGAACAGCAGAGTATAAATCATTTCTGCAACCATATGCTTTCCCTTTCTTTGTCGGAGTGACTCGAGTAACTACATTTTCGCGCAGATTGTCAATGTTTAGGTTTTTCAGTAGATCCACCTACGAGATCACGCGATAACAAGCACAGCGGAGCAGACGAAGAATTTAGCATGCTCTACATGATGTTTAATGAAAAACACCTTTATCAGACATGCTAAAGCACAAAGTTGTTACCCTTTTGGTATAAACAACATTTGGGACTAAAATTCGGTTATTCATAAAATTATTTTGCACCATTACGGAGATCCTATGGAATTGTAGCCCTATCCCGAAAACGTCAGAATAAAAAAAAACCGGATAGGGTTACATTATTGCAGCTACAATGGTCCAAGTCATTGAATTCAAATGTTGTACTTTATACCATATTATGGTAGTTACATAATATTCTCCTAAGCACATCAAAATATGCCATCTATATACAAGGATTACTTGCCCCTTAATCAATGAGACTGTTTTTCAGATGATGGTTTCTACATGTGCAAAATGAACAACATATGAGTCCAACATTCATGTACATCAATATTTCAGCAATTGCAGCTTTTTCCTGTCAAGAACTAGGTACAGAGAATTTGTTTATTCACACTTAGTTAGGAATTAACCGTGTTTTTTTTTTCCAAACCCTTAATCTGAATGAATAAAATAAGGAACGAGAGCTTGAGAAAACCAGTTACTAAGGACTACATGACCGTTTCCCCCCATTATACACTTGCAGCGTATTTGTTTTATCTATATTTACATTCCCAAATGGTTTGCCTTTGATATCTTTACAAATTGTAATGATACATATTTGTTTTCCATGCTGCAGCTGTAACCAATGCGTGCAGGAATCTTTATAAATATAAAACGTCTATTTGAACGACTGGGAAGTCCTTCAAAAATAAAACTATAGATATGAATTTCAATTTAGAAAATGCATTCATGAGGGTATGAACTGCAACGCTTCACGCCCGCATACTTCAGCTGACGTCAACTCTTCTACATGCAATAGACACAATCTTTTGGATATATTTCAATAATTCAAAACAAGCAATCAGAATTGTCCCAGGTGTTTCATAACATGTTTGGACAACTGCAGCGGAGTGACGAAACAACGGTAATAATGAGAGAAAATGAGACTGAAAACCAACGCTCTGCTGATGAAGAAATATTCACACACTATTGTATCAATCGTGACTTTCGGTCATCCATGGTCAATTCATTACTCGTAAATACTTTTATCTGTTTTGTACACTTTGATAATACAGTTTTGCACAACAGCTGGTTAAGGCCTCATTAGACACCTCTAACATGCGAAAATCATTGATATTCGAAAAGTATATTTTGTCAAAACGTTTTTGTGTGACAAGTCACAATAATGTTTTCGACCAGCCTCAGCTATTTCATTTCACGAATGACGTCAGCGGAAAATCTTGTTTTCTGATTTTAGAAAAATTCGAGAACATTGATTGTATCACTATCATGAACTGTCTTTGAATTAATCATTCATGAATTCAACGATAGTTTAAATTATGGCTGAGAAAATACCGTGGATATTTAAGAAAGAATATATAATATAAATCACCATATGCTGTGCTTTTTTCTAAGGCTCCTTATTCGTGATATTAGATTCAGACGAACTAAATGTGTTTAAGTTTGAACCCTGTGCATCCCATATATTGTACCTACAAAACGTCAAAGACCTGCATGTAAACAACAGCATACAACCACCAATCAGAAAACACCTCTCTAATCGATCCATGACGGTCTGTTTCCCCTTATAAAGTCCGTACGAACTTCGCTACAACAGATATCGACACGCCGTTGCAGTCTCCACGTGTAAGTATCGTTTTTCATCTTCTTGTTCATTTACGAGATGGTGTCAATGTATATAATTGACTGTAAAAATTATTAGTTTACATTATTGTTGTTAGGAAGTAGATTGTAATGAAATTCTGATAATTGCTTTTTTAGAATTTTTTTTTTTTTTTTATAATTTTAACATTCTTTTAATGCACGTGCATTTCCACATTAAACCTAGAAAGCGAGAAGTTGGGTTAAGATCTGAGATAGGTAATAATACCAATGCAAATAAGCAAAAATTTATTAACACCGATAGGTTAATAAAGTGTTCAAAATATTTGAGCTGTTTCTTTGTTCGAGAGTTTAGAGTTGATAGCTGTGCAAGCCTTTGTGTGAATCCGAAAATCAATACGATTCTCCTATTGTAATTAGGCTAAATTGTTAATTGTCATTTGTGAATGCCATAAACACGACAGGTAAATATGATTGCTATCTATAAAATGTAAAATTACGAGTGACGTCTGAGCTGTATAGTAAATGTGGAAATCTATTTCCGTAAAACTATTTCCAAAATGTCGACAACCATAATAACACATGCTAATTTATATTCCGCAATTTTGAAATAGAAAAACCCATATACGAGCAAAAAATATGGCATTCCGTAGCTCAGTTTTTGTAATTGGATAATCATTGAAATGTCTAATGAAAAACACATTTTAAGTGAACATATCATTTATTATCATGATCAAACAAATGACGTAATAAACCAAGGTCAAACAAAATGACGTAATAGACCAAAATATACAAAGACACCATGTTAAATTTGAAACAAACCCCCTTACTTACGGAAGTTACATGTAGCTTCACTGAATGCTATATAACTGTTTAAGTACTGGTCTAATAGTTCATTGGTCCAAACATATCCCACATTTATAACTTAAACTTAACCAAATGAAAATGTGAACGACAATCCAAATGTTAAAGGACTCGTACATTAAAAGGACTAAATTTTGTGACGAATTTGCACAAATTTACCGGTTCTATTTTACGTAATACATCGTTAATATTTATACCCCTAGAAGTGTATTTTAATTACAAGTAGTAAAAGACTTGAAACTAGTTCAAATTTTGTAAATTCATCAATTTGGTTGATGTATTTTCCCAAACAACATTGGTTCTTAAAAACATCTATATTATTTAGTTAAATGATTTCTATATTGAAGAGGAATCATGAAATTAAAGAGGAAAACTGGAGTCTCGGTGCTCTTACAATTTACTAACGATTTATTCATATAAACTCGATTTGTCAGTTAGTGTCAACACAACATAAGCAGCACAAATCAATCATTACAGCAAATACATTCACACTCATGTCTTTTAACAAAGTAGATGTAAAACAGTCCAATGCTAGTAGATTGGATATAAATAATGACCTTTATGCACTTAAGATATGGCAAAATCACCATATGGAATTTGAGAGTTCAAACGAACATACAAATGTAGTAGGAGTGTTGTCATTTTTTTTTAAATTGCACATGGAATCTTGCCTTAAAATTTAAGATAGAATAAAAGAAAGAACTTGGATAAAATTTGGAATTATTGGCCAAAATACTGAATTTTCATACAAAATGTCAGGCAAATCAACATAAATGTTTTAAAGAGTCAGCGTTCTGTTTATAAAAACATATCAACCGAATCGATGAAAGTTCGAATTCTCTACTAATTGTATCATAAGTTTCAAACTTGAAATACACTCCTATAATTATAAACATATTATTGGAGAAAACAAAAACTGTAAAATCGCGCACGTGCACTTTTAGATCTTTTTGGTTATAAAAAAAATCCTTCCACCACATAATAAATTCCTTTCCAAACTCTTTCAAAATAGGAATCGACATACAAATTTACATCTGGATACATTAGAATAAGTATAGTCTACGCAGTTGTAGCATCCTGTGCAGTTGTTCCCAAAAGCCGAGGAGTTTCCTCAAGTTCTACCTTAAATTTTGTAACTTTTTCGAAATTTGAAAAACAGATCTCCTAGTCTCTCTTATATGTTATTTTTCCGTATTTAAGTGTAAAAACGTCATTATTCATTTTCGATCTACTAGCACTAAACGTTTTTGAATATCTATATTGTTAGAAGACATGATTATGTATCATTTTTATGTAATGATGATTTGCATTCCTAAGGAAGTGTAAAAGGTGAAATTGAACACATTGTACAAGCACTATGGTTCCAGTTTTCCTTTATTCCCTTCCATGTTGACGGTTTTGAAAAAAAAAGATGCGACCATTTTTAAAGGGGATTTAAAGATATCACGTTTCCTATTATTTTCACAGGTGAAAATGAATGACAAATACAGAAAAATCCGATCACAAAGCCTGCCTAATTGGAATGGCGACCAGGATGACAAGTTACACTACCGACTGACCATCATGGGCGCCGCCGGGGTCGGCAAGAGCTGTATCATCTCACAGTTCCTATACGACCGCTTTATTAGTGAGTACAAAGAAACTGTGGAGGAATTCCACCGCGGGGAATACACCGTGGACGGCCGAGAATTGATCCTGGACATTTTAGACACCGCGGGTGCACATTCATTTCCGGCCATGCGCAGACTGGCCATCTCAACAAGTGACGCTTTTGTTTTGGTGTATTCTATTGACGATGAGTCCTCGTTTCAAGGAGTGAAATATTTGCGAGACATTATTTTAGCAGAGCGAAAAGGAGAAAATGTACCGATAGTAGTCGTGGGTAATAAATCTGACATTTCTGAAGAAAAGAGAGCCATTATGAAAGAGACGGCGAAGTCCATAGTGTGTTTTGACTGGGGAAATGGCTACGTCGAGGCTTCCGCAAAGGACAGTATAAATGTGGTAGGAATTTTCAAAGAAATCCTTCGGCAAGCCAATATCGAGATTAGCAAAACTCCGTTACCGAAAAGAAAAAGGTTCCCTTCCACGTCATCGGATGGATCTGACATCTCGAACTCTCCGTCCCGTGAAAGAAACAAAAGTTGTGTGATATCTTAAACTGATTGCCATGTCTTATTTTTGTACAGTATGAATGCTTTTTTGTGAAGAATAAAAAAAAAAATTTCAAAAACCACAAGTCCTTACAAGTACATTTTAGAAAACACAAGTTTTCATTAAGAAAAAATATTTTCCTTAATATCAAAAGAGTGCACCTGCACTTACTCGTGTTACAATTCAAAGATAATTTAAAGGGAAAGGCCACTCTAACCACATTGTTGCTTTCAGAATAAAATATAACTAGGGGCCTCCGTGGCCGAGTGGTTAGAGCATCACGCTCAAAATCACATGGCCCCTCACCTCTGGTCGGCGCGGGTTCAAATCCCGCTCACACCGGTAAGTGAGAAAGTTTCTCAGTTTACTTTCGAAAGGTCGGTGGTCTCTTCCCAAGTACATTGTATCTGGGTTCTCTCTTCCACCAACAAAAACTGGGCGCCACCAGATAACTGAAAAATTGTTGAGTGTGGCGGAAAACATCAAAACAATCGATAAAGTATTACTTACATGTACTGATATCGTAAATAACAGTCTTGAACAACAAAAATGCCAGCTTAATGATTAGATCATTATTAATCCATCATATATTTTAATTTTCCCGCCGCTAAGAGAACGGCCATTGAAGGTTAATTTATGACGTTACACCGTCTGTTCCGGTTTATTTCATCAGCTGCACTGTAAACATGACAAGTCACAAACAGTTAAGTTTGGAGCCTTATAGATTTGAGGCATTTCTTCCACAAGAAGAAATAAGAAAAGAAAACGTTCAGTCGAGTCGCAGACCAGGCAGACGGTACACGTTTCTTCATACAAATGTCTCGAACCTCAACTTGTCATTACGCAAATGATGGATCCACAGTTTACATAGTCTTTTCTTTTCAGATGACTTGGTAGGGTAAAGAATTTCGAGAGAGAAAAACCAACTTTTTTTAAATACATCTCCCCTTCGCATTAGTATAATTAACTGCTTGGCAGGAAGGTATCAATCTATTTACAATGTATTCGTAAAATCTACCACATGCACATCTTTGATGATCTTAGAATCTCATCAAAACCGGAACAGACGGTGTGACGTCAGATGGCGGGAATTTCAATTTTTAACGTTTTCAAATTAGTGCTGAAGCTTATCTAGGCCGTATATCAACAGAATAGTATGACAAAATCATTTAATTAATCCTATCATTTATAATGAAAAAAAATATTTAGGTTGCCTTTCCCTTTAGGGTTTTCAGTCAATCAATGCTGAGACAATGATAGCGAAATTCCAATGTTCTAAAGGATGTCGATTTGGTTTACTATTGCTGAGGTTACTAGTCTTGTGGATAATGAATCTGATTCCAAGATCAGCTTGCTGATGAATGAGGTCGTGAATTGTTATATTCTTGCATCACCATGTAAATTGAAGATTTTCACAAGGGATGGATCTGTACCTCTGTATAACTTATCCCCCTCCCCTGACAGCTACAATTCTGCAGCTTAAATCAGATACATCATTAAATCAAACTTCTTATGACTACTGGTATATTCAGTGCGGACGAGATAAACTAACAAGCCTGTTGCGGGAATCGAAATTTGATCCAACAAGCCTTGTTTAGAATAATCATTATACATGAATCTTTTATTTAGGAACCCGATCACAATACCGTTTAATAAAGATCTTAGTAAAGGGTAAACTATTGAATTAGTACGTTGTTCCTGCTCAGATTACTTCGTTAAAAGTCGATGGATTACGTCATTAGAACGCGACCTCAGACCACAGTTATGTTGTCGACGCATCAAACCACAAGCTAAATCAATGGGTAATAATATTAATGTTTATAGGCACTCAGTAATTTATATTTTCAGATAGAATTGTCATTATAGATTTACCAGAAGATGTAACACGATTATTGAGAGACCGGTCGTTGAGGCTCAGTGGTTAATGTATTTGCTTTGTGAGTAGGAAGTGATAGGTTTGCATTACACTTTTTGAATTCCGATTTACGTCCGGGGGATTGAATAGGGGCCATAAGAATGGATGCTCTTCACTGAAACTCCTTTACAGTTCATCACTGTGAAGCTTTTGAAACTCCTGCAGTTTGGATTGAAATGATAAAATGATAGCATTTATCGTGTTGATTTGCAATAGTTATGCCATTGAACGAAAACCTTAGATAAAGACATATACAATAATAAAATTAAAGACGGGCGTCAACGCGCAGACGAAACTCATGAACAAAAGCGTTAGATGCCATACAACACCCAAATTGACGACGGACACCAGTGTGCAGACGAAACTCCTGACGTAAGTGTTAAGTACACAGATACTGGAGAGGAAATTCTATTTTTATTTTTCTAAACCCATCAAAGATGAAGTATCTGTGTAAAATAATATTTTAAGACAGCCTCAATTCCTATTTAACCAGATCTAGATATTTTCTATTAGAGTAGGAATGCCCGCACACGGGTGGTCGTCTCTAAAATTACAAAGTTTATTCAAAACTATTACTATCACGCATGGAAGCAGTATATTTGACCCAGAAATTTTGAAACCCATTCAAATTATAAAATGCTTTCTTTGTTGTTTCATCGGGTGAAAGGTAGCAAGCATTGCAGGAAAAAAAATCATTATGTAATTTTTTTTCTGCAATGATTGCTACCTTCTTCACCCGATACAACAACAAAGAAACACATTTTATTGTTCTCTTGCTGTGGCCTTCAGTGCGACATTTAGATGTATATCGACGACGTTTGATCTATTAACAATAATCATTTATATTCATATGTCGATTCGATATATCCCTGTGAACTCGAAATAAAGGACATCACAGAGTCGTCCACTTCTGCTTCATACTTGGATATTTTATTGGAAATAGATATTAACGGCAAACTAACACCTCAACTTTATGATAAAGGAGATGATTTCCGCTTCTCCATCGTCAACTTCCCATATTCCATTATCACCTGCATATGGTGTACAAATCTCTCAACTGATTCGATACGCAAGAGCCTGTTCTGGATATGATCAGTTTTTAAAATCGAGGCAACCTACTGACAAATATATTGATGGTGCTGGGGTTTCAAGAGTTTCGTTTAAAGTCACCCTTTCGAAAATTCTATGGTCATTATAACAATCTAGTTTGCCAATACAACCTATCATTCGGTCAAATGGTATCTGACTTGTTTCATATCAATTGTCAGGTGGTTCTTGGCACACTAGTATTGACTACGGATAACTCCGTTTACCTGATCAATATATAGGGCTCCCGGTAGTTGTGACCGGTCGACAGAGGATGCTTACTCCTCCTAGGCACCAGATCCCACCTCTGATATATCCAGGGGTCTGTGTTTGCCAAACTCTCTATTTTGTATTGCTTATATGAGTAAATAGATTAATCACTGTTCGTTATCTTCATCTTTCATTTATATGTTTATGTATTCTTTAAAAATATAAACTAGATGTAAATTCGTTCATATGGTTGAGCCATTCGTTACGTTAAACAGAACAGCCAATGGGTTGACCTTGAATACGCTCCATATTTAGTAATAATTACACAGATATGTGGTACTAAACAAGCCAGATCGAACTAGTTTGCAACAAACATGTACATGTATTCATTGTCGTATTTGAGAGCAATGACAATCCTACGGAAGACCCTAATATGCTTCCGTACAGAGATTCTAGGTCAAAGCAGCAATTGATGGAAATCCTGAACCTGCACCAACCCACATTTTGACTTGGGACATTCATCCAGAAAATACTTGATTTATTTATTTACGTCAATCCAAAACGTGGGGATCCGGGTTAGAATAGGTCCTCAGTACCCCCTTGCTTGTCGTAAGAGGCGACTAAATGGAGCGGTCCTCCGGATGAGACCGCAATAACCGAGGTACCGTGTCACAGCAGGTGTGGCACGATAAAGATCCCTCTCTGCTCAATGACCATAAACGCCGAGCATAGGCCTAAATTTTGCAGCCCTTCACCAGCAGTGGTGACGTCTCCACATGAGTGAAATATTCTTGAGAGGGACGTAAAACAATATTCAATCAATCAGCATCTGTATGCGAAATATATGTGCCACAAATTTAGACCTTTGGTTGGCGCTCAGGATCGTAAGGATGTGACTTTTTTTTCTTTTTTTTTTACATGCCAACGCATGACGCAACACAGGACCTCTGTTTTGGTCATATTCGAAAGACCGGTGATTGTTGAGCGTTTGGCGAAAGAGCAATGTCATATTCGAAAGACTGGTGAATGTTGAGCGATTGGCGAAGGAGCAATCACTATTCTTAGGTTCGACGCGGTCATGGTATAAACAGAACTCGAACTCACGAACTCCCCGTGGCTAAGTGAACGATCTACGATAGAGCTACAATAATCGATCCCAGAAAATATTGACCAATATAGCGGCATCCGAAGCAAGCGTTACCTGAACTATTCCTACAGATATCATTCCTGCAAGTGCATCAATGTAGAAAATAACGGAACGATGAATTAAACCTGTTTGCAAAAATTAAACTTGGTCACCGTTTTGAAAGACGAAAGGCGTAATCGCAGCATCTGGAAGTCAAGCTGATTGTATTGTAAAACTTTTACGGTACCAATTTTGATGCACCAGATGCGCATTTCGACAAATAATGTCTCTTCAGTGATGCTCAACCGAAATGTTTGAAATCCGAAATGACAATGAAATTTTATAGCTATTATGGGGAAAAACAGTGTGCCAAAAAAAGTGGAGTCAAATTCGTCTAAGGATAAGAGCTATGCGTGAGGGAGATAATCCTTAATTTTGAAATGAATTTCTAAATTTTATAACAGCAATTAAATATACATCCGTATTTTCAAGCTAGTAACGAAGTACTTAGCTACTGGGCTGTAGAGACCCTCGGGGACTATCAGTCCACCAGCAGAGGCCTCGACCCAGGGGTCATAATCCATTCATTTACCAAGCATATGTTATACAATTCATCCAGGATTCCCTATAATATGTACGAACTGATCATGTTCCCAAAAGTTAATTTTGTCACTCAATCGGAAAATTAGGTCCACTGCAGCATCTGAGCAAATATGTACATGAATGAATCTAGCATGACAAGTACCATGAATGCAAGTACCATCATAGAATATACAAGTATACTGGGGATGGAACATGCTTATTTACATTCATTGAAATTGGTCACTCATCTGGAAAATTTGTCAATAGCAACATTTGACGCAATTTTGATGCAATTTCTATTATTCAAAAAAGATATACTGTAATTTTATGAAATTAAACTGCCTACAGAATTTTATCTTGGTCATAAACTGAAAAATATATATTATTTAGCATCCGAAAGACAATTCATTGCACGTCTAGAAATAATTATACTGACAAGAATTCGTAAAACTTGGATCTCTTTTGGCCCTCATCAGTATACGAATGGAATTTACAAGGATTATATCATATACTATTTAAAAAAGGTTTAAAACGTAGCCGTAAAAATACTTTCACGCCGGATTTTAATTGTTCGCCAAACATTTTCTATTACATTAGGATCTGGTGATTGAGATGGTCAATTCATATATTTCACATTATTTTCTTGTTTCCACAATTTTGTTTCATTTGAGGCATGTACGGGGGTATTGTCATCTTGAAAGAATTAATCGTTGTTAGGAGAATGCTGAGCTAAAATCAGCCTCGAAGCCCATGACATTCAGACCGCCAGACTTCACCTGCTCTTTTCTAAACAAATACTCGTTTGTTTTTGGTCAACTACAACTCGTGTTTCGTCACTAAAAATGCCATTTTTCAGTTTCTATCTAAAGTCAACCAAAGTTTTGATCGACACCAATTTATCCGTCGAATTCTAATTTTCTTTCGAATTGTAAGTGTTTTGCGAGTTTTCCTCCTGTTAAATCCACAAAAGCGTAATCTTCTAACAGTTGAATGGTAACAGAACAAGGCAAGGCATTGTTTGCTTCATCTGTAATTTCGACTAAAGTTTGTCGTCTGTCGAAATATTTTGAAATTCATACATTTTCAAGGCCGTCCACTTCGATTGATTGATTGATTGATGTTTTCCGCTACACTCAACAATTATTTGGTGGTGCCCAGTTTTTATTGGTAGAAGAGAGAACCCAGATACAATATACCTGGACCACCGACCTTCCGAAAGTTATCTGGGAAACTTTCTCACTTACCGGCGCGAGCGTGATTCGAATCCGCGCCAACCAGAGGTGAGAGGCCGTGTGATATTGAGCGCGATGCTCTAACTACTCGGTCACATTCAATACTTGATCTTGGAGGGTGCTCTCTCTCTCTCTCTCTCTCTCTCTCTCTCTCTCTCTCTCTCTCTCTCTCTCTCTCAAAATGAATCCTTAAGGTAGCTCCATCCTCATGTAAAACTTATACGGTACCAATTTTGATGCACCAGATGCGCATTTCGACAAATAATGTCTCTTCAGTGATGCTCAACCGAAATGTTTGAAATCCGAAATGACATGGAAACTTTAGAGATATTATAGGGAAAAACAGTGTGCCAAAAAGTGGAGTGAAATTCGTCTAAGGATAAGAGCTATGCGTGTCACCTCATGTGACTTATCAATATTAATGGTTAAAAATGGGGAAAAAAACTTTATTAATTCCCACTCAATATAGTTTAATTTAATTAATAACAAAAAAATGTATATGTTACCACCTTTTTAAAGATGTCAGACATACAAAATCAGAAGTATACATCCACATAAGAAAATCACACATTTTTGTTAAACAGAATAATAAAAATAGATAAAAACTTGTTGAAATGACAAAATTTAGATATCAACAGTTTCAAAAAACTGCTAATTCATAAATATGTATATATTAATTGTGGATATTAGGGAAACCAATGTATAATAGATATCCAGTAGAGGAAATTCCAGCATAGGAGTTATTGCCCTTGACAACATTTTTAAAATCATAAATAATTGATTATCTATGGGAAATATAAAGTTTTTCAGTATTATTAGTTTACCAGATATTTTATTATATCCAGTGCATAACATTCCTCAGAAAGATATATTTCTATCATGTGGAAAGTTTGAATTTTGAAAAACCCTAACATCAACATGAGGATCGATCGACCTTAATACCACCTACAAGTTCACAGCTGTTCATTGCGACATAAACAAGATCTCTCAAGAAATTTATTCTGATGACTAAAACGTTGTTTATTTCTAATTTACGACCTTAGATATCCCATAGCAATGAAAAGGATTAATATAAAAAGAAATGCCGATTCTTTCCACATTAGTATATCTGAAAAGTTCATGAAAGGTTCATTTCTTAAATATGTTCCTTCTTCATGCATCATAAAGCGGACGTACATTTTCCCATGGGGCTTTTTGTATTGATAACTTAATGATGATTAATACATGTATACATAGCGTGTGAATGGGTGCATAAAATTGACATAAAGGTGAGGTATAAACATCTTACAAAGACAGCAATTAGTATTACGTTAGGGATGAAAGTTCTGCAGAAAGCAAAAATACCATTTTTGTTCCTTCATAATCTGTAATGGAAACAAATTGATCAGTTGAACAATCAAATTTCCTTTTTGTAGGATTCTGATGATTAACCATTGTAAAAAATAACAGGAAATAAAATTCTTTTTACTTTCTTTGTTATTGTTTTTGTACGAGTGCTTATAATTCATTCCATATGAGTGAAAGATTCTCGGAGAGGGACGTTAAAAAATTTCAATCAATCAATCCCTTCCCGCTCAAAGGCCGTATGCGCCGAGCAGAACATGGAGACGTCACGATTGCCGGTGAAGGGCTGCAAAATTTTGGCCTATGCTCGGCACTTACGGCCTTTGAACAGGGAGGCATCTTTATCGTGCCACACCTGCTGTGACACGGGGCCTCGGTTTTTGCGGTCTCATCTGAAGGACCGCCCCATTTAATCGCCTCTTACGACAAGCAAGGGGAACTGAGGACATATTCTAACCCTGAATCCCACGGGACGTTTGTTTATTGGAACAAACTATATATTACATATAATGTGCAACGTAAGATATCATTTATAAATTAAATTTCTTAACCCAATTCATAAACTGAAGTCCGCAATAGCTCCATTTGACTGTAAATTGTAAAACCCTATGCACTTATCACAACCATTTTCATCGATGCAACCAACAGGGGCGGAGCCAGGAATTGTGGTTACGGGGGGCGCCACTTTATGAGGCAGGGGGTCTGGGGGCCGCCTTGAGGCCCCCAGTGGGTCCAGGGCAAAGCCCAGGTGGGGGTCATGGGGAGGGGGAGCTCTTGGATTTTATAGGACTTGAAATATGTCTCCTATTTAGTCATTTGTACTATTTTCAATCATTTTTAATAAGGTGAAATTAATAAAATGACGCAAATTGTAAGGGTTTTGGGGGAAAATTAAGTTCTCCCAATAAAGTAATTCAAGAAATCAAAAGATTTTGCCATTTATTTCTCTTGGAGTGGAAGAAATTATTGCTCTTTTTATCGTTTAGTACATTTTTCTGAACAAGACACCACGAATTATTTTAGGGGGCGCGCCACTCACTAACTACCCAAATTAACATCATTGTCATGAATCGTCATACACCTGTGTTAATGAGGTTTGGATAAAAATAGAGATAACAAAACATTTATAAAGACTTGACATAAGCATAATCTATGTACTATAATGAATTATTGATTTAAAAAGTCTTTGAATTTATAAATCATTATTGGTCCTTTCATCGATCTTTTTGGGGCACCGGTCAAAATGGCTGTGATAAGTATGCCGCGACACGGTAACTCCGTTTAAGGTCATATCAGAAAGACCCGTGATTATCACTTCAAAAGGCTGACAGTTTGGCGAAGGAGCAAATAAAAAAATATGTTAGAGTTCCTCATTGACAATATCTTCGTGGTCTTTGATGATCAGGTCTTTCAACATTCTGTTGGAATCCCCATGGACACGAATTGTGCTCCGCTGTTATCAGACCTGTTTTTATATTCATATGAAGCAGAACTTATTAAAAAACCTCTACGTGAGGAGAAAACATTTCTTGCTGTGGCCTTCAGTTCGACATTTAGATATATCGACGGCGTTTTATCTATTAACAATTATAACTTTCATTCATATGTCGATTCGATATATCCCTGTAAACTCGAAATAAAATACACCACAGAGTCATCAACTTCCGCTTCATATCCAGATATTTTATTGAAAGTAGATATCAACGGCAACCTAACAACTCATCTTTATGACAAGCGGGATGATTTCAGCTTCTCCATCGTCAACTTCCCATATTTATGTAGCAATATTCCATTATCACCTGTATATGGTGTTTTTATCTCTCAACTGATTCGATACGCAAGATCTTCTTATGGTCAGTTTTTAAATTGAGGCAAGCTACTGACAAACAAGTTGATGATACAGGGGTTTCAACAGCCTCGTTTAAAGTCAGCATTTCGCAAATTCTATGGTCATTATGAATAACGATCTAGTTCGTCAATAGAACCTACCATTGGGTCAAATGCTGTCTGACGCGTTTCATACTAATTGTTAGACCGTTCTTGGTACATTAATTTTGACTACGGATAACTCCGTTTACCTGACCAGATATAGGGCTCAAAGCGGTTGTGACCGGTCGACAGGGGATGTTTACTCCTTCTAGACTCCTGATTTTACCTCTGGTGTGTCCAGGAGTCCATGTTTGCCCATCTATCTATTTTATACTGCTTATAGGAGTTATGAGATTGATCACTGTTCGTTATCTTCATCTTTCATCAAACACTGCCTGTTATAACGCCTTGGGTTTGACGCGGCCAAAGCACGAGAGGGCTCGAACTCACGACCTCCCGGTTACGAAGTAAACGCTCTACCACTGAGCTACCGTGAAAACGCTCTACCACTGAGTTACCGTGACAGGTAGTGAGAGATGGAGAATCCCTATTGTTTATAGATGGAAATTATCGTATGATCTGTTTTCCTTTCTTGTCGTGTAGGTTCCCCCTGGCAAAATGTATACAGGCTGCACTCTGCTATTACAATTTACTCATTGAAAATACATTATGAAGCACCTCCTGTACACTCTTGGTTCCGACCCAATTAGAGAATATGAAATGTGTTAATATTAATGTAATTCAGTAACTGTAATGAGGAAATAGAAGAAATGCTGTTTTGATCAGGTTGCACAACGTGCATCGGGCAGGAGTCCCTGTAATAAGGTACATATAGGTGAAATAACACAACTTTAGACCTATGTTTTGAGCTCAGGGCTGTAGGTGCGAGGGTTCTTTAACATGGTTTGAGAGCAGATGCTTAAGGCGAATAATGGGAATTAGGATGGCAAGATCTGATAATCAACAAAGAAGTGGCAGAAAAAATAGGGATTACAGACATCAACACTAGTGTCTGTAATTCCTGTTCAATCTACCACGTGTTTTGGCCACGTGTTAAGACTAGATATAACGAGAAAACAAGAAGCGCTATCAAATGGACACCACCTGGGAAGAGAAAGCCAGGAATTGGCACATGGAGTCGGACAATCGAAACGGAAATGAAGGAAACCGGTTATAACTAAACCAACGCCACGGAGCTTGTTTCCACCTTCTCTGCAGAAATGCATGAAGAGGATAAGTAGTTGATTTTACGCCCGATTGACTCTCCGTAAAACATTTTTCTAAAGTGTAAACCAAAAACGGGAGGGGGAAGTCCTTCTATGGGACTTTTATCGTTTCCCTGCGAGACCAGAGACCCCCCCCCCCCACTTTTTTTTGGTAATCCTACCGCTGTAAACAAGTTAGTTGTAGTATGTGTCAATGAGGCCTAACAAACTGGTATTGTATTGATTTGGTGTCTTTATCAGATATACAAATACAATGTAATCATACTTGGGAATCTAATCTTCTTTACTAAATGTGAAGTAAGAGTGAATTGCTCTTCAAAAACATGAAGCATGATGAATTCCATGTCTAGACACATGAAGAAAGTAGTAGAAAATAAACCGCAAAACTAAATTTGACAATGGAGGTTTTTTTCCCCAGAATGCTCAAGGATCAGCGTTTCTTGATTGTGATGTAGCGATAAAGTTCAAAACATCCCAGTGAACGATTAACCTTGAGTAACGGAAAACAAACATTTGTTTATTTGTAACTCTCAGACTAACCTTCTTCAATCTCTGCCTGTAATGATTTATTGTCATTTGCCACTTGTATGACATCGGTTGGTCCTTGAATCAATCGAAAATTTCACATTTGCACAATGAGAAAACGTCGCATGAAGTCGTCATTTTTCATCAATAGCAACAGCATGTTGGTCAACTACCAAAATACTTGAATTTCGAATTATAGTTGAATGCATATTGAAAAGGTATTTGGATTAGTTGTCTGTAAATCATGTCAAGGACAATGCTGTGTAGCTTAGAGTTTTTGCACCCTCGTCTGATAGGGAATGGAACAAGATTATTTGGTTGTGGTAAGTTATTAATTTTGTCAAGAGTGACGTGTATTGAAGAGAATGAAAGGAGAGAAACACGGCGTAGACTCCCGATAGCTGTTCCATAAGAAAGTCTTAATTTGATTCACAAAAGAATTGCAAGGGGATACCATAACAAAGAAATAAATATCAATAAAAGAAGCAATTTGAACGTGCTGGTAGCCGATGTTTCAATAACCTAAGTGAAAACAGATTCACTTTGTTCACAAATTTGCATGTACAAATTAATTAAAGAAAGCCAGATGGTTTATAAGGGTAGTAAGTATAGTTTATAATAATAACTGCGAATGACAGTGACTTGAGGGAATGTTAGTTCCTTTAGAATAACAATCTCAAGTAAACAGACATAGAAATATATATAAATACCGGTATGGTAAATAAAACAATATGAAAACTAAAATGAAAACAAACAAGGTCCCCAAGAAACACTGGAACATTCACCTTTGGTTATTGTGAAATTATCTTGTTTCAACGTTGCCAAAGGGTCAGCAAATTTTATTTACTTGGTAAATACAATGTTTCAAGAAACACATGTAGTGACGTCGAACGTTAAAGAAATATATTATAATGTGGAATCAGTTACTTTAATTCCTTGCAATATGTTTGTCTGTTTTTAATTAGATAAATTTGTTGATTGGGTATTTTAAGGACACATTGAAATTGTGCATCAGGCATTGCTACACAAATTCTCAAAAATGCGTTCGTACAGATTGGGTAATACAGAGTTAATTTCCTTCATTTGATGCAAGTCTAGTATTCGCTGAGACTGTAAATTTTCCATCTTTAGCGATTCGTTCAGACTGTAAATTTTCCATCTTTAGCGATTCGCTGAGACTGTAATTTTCCATCTTTAGCGATTCGCTGAGACTGTAAATTTTCCATTTTTAGCGATTCGTTCAGACTGGGAATTTTCCATCTTTAGCGATTCGTTCAGACTGTAAATTTTCCATTTTTAGCGATTCGTTCAGATTGTAAATTTTCCATCTTTGGCGATTCACTGAGACTGTAAAGTCTTTAGTTTCAGCTAAATTTTAAATACATGCATGTGCTAATGATTAATTAGGGTTAGAGGTCTCATTGTGACTTATTCACCGCAAGCAATAATGATTCAGAGTTCGAACTCCTGCCATTTAGATTTCTCAAAAGAGTATCTAAATCTACGTGTTGAATAAAGCTTCAATAATACAGTAACTAACATATTAAGCTTTTATTCAGATCCAGCGTCTTGTTACCAGAGGTGCCCCTGAACTTTTGACCCCGCCAACGCATAGCTAAGGTTTGCGTCAGTCCAGGCAATATACATGCAAATGAATCTTTTATTTTCTTATCACCAACAAAATGTTTGTGACAATGCATGCTTAAAACGAATTTCTAGAGTTTAAAATGCACATATTGAATTAAGACTTGATCGAATTTAGTGAAGTTGTAACAGATTAAAGGCAAGAAAAAGCAATAGATGTATTGCGATAGGAATATAAGTTTCTGTCACAAGGATATCTCACACACAAGGATATCATGTTCTCTTATTATCATTTAGGGCAAAATGTGCATTCACGTCCATGCTGCACATAATCCATACACGTGTCATATTTCTGAACAATCAAAAAGTTTGTACAATGAAATGGTGTTGTATCAAGTACCTAAGTTTGAAATCCTTGATTCTTATTACATTTTAGTTAGATTGTCTTATCAACTATATGTATCGTTTTCCTTGATTCTTATTACATTTTGGTTAGATTGTCTTATCAACTATATGTATCGTTTTCCTTGCTTTGATACGCAAGTTAAAGGTACTGTTAAATGAAGAAAACATGAAGTACACACACGCGCGCGCACGCATGCGTCTTCAAAAACAAAAAAACAAGAACAACATATTAACTGTTTACGGGAATGATATATTTCAAAATAGGAATGGGAATATAGAGTGTTAAGTAGGAGAACAAATAAGCCGTTTATTGTATTCGTCACAACCGCGCAATATGGAACAGTACATTATAGAATAGAGGGACCTCAAATCCAGTCTGATTACATGTGTCGTCTGCATCCTCTGTTCCCGATCTGTGTGGTCCGAGAAGAAGGCAATGCTTAATTTGACAAATGTATTTTAGATGTTCTTCATATTGAAAGCATTCATTCCAAGTTTTACAAATCACACAGTTTGATGATTCACTCACAGATATTCCCACAGGTGTGATACCATACAGAATATTGAACAGGATACTGCAACAGAGCTACCGTGTATTCTTCCTTATCATTTAGGTCAAACTTGTTTGTGGTTTCAAACGGTTTTCCGTCCATCTTACTTGATGTATAAGCATGGGTCATATTCCTGGACATGCAAACATTTTAATTATGTTTAAGAAATGAATTTCATTTTTGAACATACATGTACTTGTAGGTATGAATTCTACATACTTTTCATGAAGCTCTTCATGAAATATGCAGGCATGAAGCGTTGCAATTCATACCCTCATGCATTTACATTCTACACACAGGGGCTCGTCACGAAATTTTGTCTTATTATACCCTCGAACGAAGTTCAGAGGGGTATATAAGAATCCCTCTGTCTGTCTGTCTGTCTGTGCAGATTCGTGTCCAGGCCATAACTTCTTTGTTCTTT
The DNA here is from genome assembly GCF_947568905.1 of Ostrea edulis. Lineage (NCBI taxonomy): Eukaryota > Metazoa > Mollusca > Bivalvia > Ostreida > Ostreidae > Ostrea > Ostrea edulis. The sequence goes on along the minus strand of NC_079167.1, from coordinate 32,346,647 downwards.
GACTTAGGCATACCATATTTGGCACACAGATGGATCACCATGAGACGATGTGTTGAATACCTTCATGACCTCTATATGACCTTGACCTCAAGGTCAAAATTAAAGGGTTTTTTTTTTTTACAATGGATTCGTGTCCGGGCCATAACTTCTTTCTTCTTTGACATAGGCATACCATATTTGACACATGAGTGTATCACCATGAGACGATGTGCCATGTACCTTCATGACCTCCATATGACATTGACCTCAAGGTCAAAATTAAAGGTTTTTACAATGGATTCGTGTCAGGGCCATGACGTCTTTGTTCTTTGACATAGGCATACCATATTTGACACATGAGTGTATCACCATGAGACAATGTATCGGGTACCTTCATGACCTCTATATGACCTTGTACTTTGACCTCAAGTTCAAAATTGATTATAGGGTTTTGACATAGTCATACCATAAGACATGGGTGTATCACCATGAGACTATGTGTCATGTACATGCATGACCTCTTTATGACCTTGACCTTTGATCTCAAGGTCAAAATTATAGGTTCATGCCATGGATTTGTGTTCGTACTATATCTTCCATTTTCTTCTATAAAGGCATACCATATTTTACACTCAGAAAAGAGGTAATTTATACCTATTAACAACACCCTTTGGGAGATTGGGGAAAGCGGGGGGTATTCTTAGTGAGCATTGCTCACAGTACTTCTTGTTAAAATTTGACATCGTCTATTCTATATTTACACAAGGGAGGAATCCGGAATCCCAAAAATCGCTAATTCAAATTTTCATTCGTCTCCTTTTTATATTTCAAGGACGTTAGATCTAACAAGCCCGGTCTCGATCGATCGAGGAAAGATCATAGTTTGTAAAAATACCTAATATCTGTTTGCACTGGCAATAAATATGAAGAAGCAATTTCTGCCGTTTTTTTAACCACGGGAATTTTTCATGTGAATCTCATTGGAAAATCATTTTCTTTTATTGAATTGATACGAAAGTCTGAAGCAGAATATCAGGTAAAGGCCTTAAGGTACCGACAGATTCAAAAAATTGAAGGAAAACATCTTTTCAAGGCACTACGAATAGAAAGTGGTTGTTTGGCGACATTAAGATAAATTGTACTTTTTTGTATTAAGTTATTGGAGATTCCAAGCAATAGTTGAAAATAATCTAAATATTGTGTGATGCTGTAAAACATTCACTACTGTGTAATGTCTTTTTTGACTAATTCGTTCCATAAACTAGTGCAAAGCAAAAGAGTACTACATTGGAGCAATCAAATATATGAAAGATGAAGATAACGAACAGTGATCAATCTCATAACTCCTATAAGCAATACAAAATAAATAGTTGGGCAAACACGGACCCCTGGATACACCAGAGGTGGGATCAGGTCAGGTGCCTAGGAGGAGTAAGCATCCCCTGTCGACCGGTCACACCCACCGTGAGCCCTATATCCTGATCAGGTAAACGGAGTTATCCGTAGTCAAAATCAGTGTGCCCAGAACGGTACACATAGTTCTCAAAATTGGATTGAATTTATACTAGTAATGTTTTATACATTCTAAATACAACATTGTATGCCCCAAACTTTATCCCCCCCCCCACAAAAAAAAAACTCCATCCGATATATTTCGAACAAAAGTAACCATTTTTGTTTTGAAAGTAACTCTTTTGAGAAGCTTTTTGTGATCCGATTTTGATAGAATAAACAACATTTATCTATAGAAATAACCCATATTTTAATCAAATTGATTTTAGAATAATTAAACAACAAACAGCGACAGATATATTGCGTATAAGGGATTGGGGTGAGATTCTTTACATCACACTAATTTTGACTACGGATAATTCCGTTTACCTAATCAAGCTATAGGGGTCACGCCAGGTGTTACCGGTAGACATGGGATGCTTACTCCTCCTAGGCACCTGATCCCACCTCTGGTATGTCCAGAGGTCCGTTTTTGCCCAACTCTCTATTTTGTATTGCTTATAGGAGTTGTGAGATAGATCACTGTTCGTTATCTCCACCTTTCATGCAATAACTTCAGCATCAATACATTCTTTTGACATGAAAATACTGGTAGTCGTGTTTCATCTTTTCGTGCAAGTTTTCTTGTTTTTGAATGTAGTGACCTACATTCAATGTTAATGTTACAATTGTTTTATGTCAGGGACCTAAGAATTCATTTGTTGTACAAATAACTACATGTAAGTGTGCCTATCTTTTTCTGCCCTCTACAGTTGTGAATCCAACTTTGAGATAAAATGATGTATTTGCTTTTATAGTATACGTCATTTCTCATTTTAGTTATGACGCCACAAAAAACGAAATAGGGCCTAATTTCATATTTTAATGCAACTTATGTGACATTCTGTATTTTTATTGGCTAAGGGACGAGTTCAAAAGTTCAATGTCTGACAAAAAACTAATTACACGTAATAATTTTTAACCCCACACCCCTAACTATTTGAATTTAGCTTTTTATCCGACATCGATCTTTTGATCTCTCCCCTAACGAATTGTCGTTTCGTGAAATCGGCTTTAACAGGTGGAAACATTTTTTCTTCTTGGTATTTATCCATGGTTGCTAAAGTAAACAAGGCGAGCTTTTGAGGGAAATGTGAAATGAACAAAATGTGTCGCCGGTAAAATTCAGTTGACGATCGTTGAATCAGTATTAGCAGCTGCAAATAACAAAGAGATTATATCCCCCCCCCCTAATTTTCAGCACAAGGTAATACGATATCTCAAATCTTTTTTTAATTTAATTAAGAACCACAGAACACAGGTGATATCAGACATATTGTTCGAAATGATGATCAAAGTAATCATGGATTTGTTTTTGATCACGCATAAGCTCTATCATAGAAGGGGGGTGTGTCATAACCAGCAAACCTGGACAAATTCAGTAGCATATGCTTTCAAAATGTTACTGATTGAATTGATTGTTTGGAATAACATACTTTTGATATATCACTGATGCATCGCATCGTTGAAGAAGAAAATATCTTTAAAAAAATAGGATCAGTGTTAAAATGTTATCTCACCACCACGGCCACTCCACACTTCAGTAATGTAGGTAGTTTAAGATACCATGAATGCACATTTTTCACAGTATGTTAGTTTTTGCAAATTATGAATAATTCCCATATTTATGAAATCTTCTCTCACTGTTAGTTAGTTCTAGAAACCTGATACAAAAGTCATCATTCTATATATGTAAAGAATATTTCACTTTGCCGCTTATACCATGGTATGTACAGTTCCCCATTAATTCTAACCCGAGTCCATTCGTAACATAAATTACAAAATTGAAAAACATGTCTAGGAGTGTGTGTGTGTGTGTGTGTATATATATATATATATATATATATATATATATATATATATATATATAAGGAATGACTTTAATTCTGGGGCAAATTATACGAGTATAACCTGGTTTGGGTCAGTTTACGCTTTATAATCCACGAAGCCTTTCCAAACAACTTCTTTTGATTAGTATCAAACATTTCAATACGCCGGTTTCGAGTTACGTCCGAGTTATTTCCCTTTGGAGAACTCTCGTACTTAGTAAGGTGCAAAACAACTTCACACGCGGGAGTGGGACAGATATTCATCACTGCATAAGTGAATCTGTTCAGTAAGTTTATCATACGCAGTTTCATCACCCAATTTAGACTGATACACAAAAGTAAATGATAAGTATTCAAGAAGTAATTAAATACTTAGAATTCTTATTATATCATGTCATTGTGTTGCTCCTAGCTATCATATCCAGGACATTGCTTGGAAATATAACGTATTAATTTTATGTTTCCACTTTAGTAAAACATTTCTTTTGACAGTATTATACATTTCCTACATCAAGTATTTGATAAGAAATCGGTTTTTATACATTTTATCGTCTTTCTCACTGACTGTGGTACCACTCTGTCCCACCTAAGGATTCAAAGTTCCACTAAATGCACCTCCAACACAGGAGAGCTCTAATCTCGAAACTGGCGTATTGGATAGAGTACATGACCAATATGAACAGGTTTAGCACCTTCACAGTCTTAGCATACTGCGTGGTTGTGCAGCTTTCGATGTTCACATTTATGTATGGAAGGCAAAGTATATTATTGCCCTCTACATGTACAATATTACAAATTGAAAGATAGGAGAGGGGAAAGTGAACCTTACCAATGAACCAGATGACATTGAATTTCATATTTTGCACTTCAAATTCAACATTCAGCTGAATCACATATACGCTTGCAATGATATACAAATCTACAATAAAATGAAATAGAAGTCTTTATTTGATAATCATATTGCTAGTGACAAAACCAAAATATCAAATATGACCGTTTTTTAAACACAGAATGTTAGGCCAAAATTAAAAATATGTTTGTTTGCCCTTCCCCAGCCCACCATTTTCAGTCTGTGTACGTATGTAGGTAATTATTTTATTTTGTCTGAATATATTGCATTGGAAAAATAATTATAGAAACTTTTTTCTTGATTTTACGTTGTATAACTTTATGTATGTTGCTTCTATGCTTTTATACAGTGCAGATACATATAATATTATTAGCATTAAGCTATTATCTCCACTTCAAGCTGCACGTAAGTTCTGTCTGCTTTAATTCATTTAATTCTTGTTCATGAAGCTTGTAATGTTTTTCTGTACTAGTATACACCTTTCTTTCTATCACTTTTCACATTATGCCTGTAGTATATGCACCCTCTGATCCTTAAACATCCTATGTAGTGTGCTAGCTAGTTTTGTTACATAACTGCATGGTGTGCACTTTGTGCTGATGTGTATGGGTCACTAACCAGTTAATCCGAGCACTATGGAAACTGAGGGTTCTAGCTAGTGCTACTGACATTTCCAATATCAAGCAAGCGTTTGATCTTATAAAACTTTAATGAAAAACACAAAATCTTCAACAAGACAAATTGTAAAATATCAAAAATAAAGAATATGTAACAAAACACAAATAACAAAAACCAAAATAAATATCAATATTTACAACAACAAAAAAAAAATCTATGTTGGACTAGATAATAAAATATTTAGATTGTTTAACATACAATACAAATATGACTAGAAATTCAGTATCAAACATAAGTACTACTGGTACTTTCAGAAATAGTAAACTTTCAATATTTCAAAGGAAACTGAAGAGCAAAATTATGTATCCAGTCTGAAAAAATATTAAATGCATCATTGCAAGAATTGCAGATATTTTTCCATTTAATGCCAAACTAAATCTAAAATACTGTTTGATAAAAAAAAATCACAATTACATACTTCGAAATTCCAAACGTTTACTAAAAACATGTGCAAGATGCTATACTGTAAGTAACAAAGAACATCTCAGGACCTTGTCCAGTTCACCTCAATTCATACAATCAAATCTGAAATATAGTTTATATAATTGGATTTCTTTGCCTAATTGTTTACAAGGTGCACAAATGGGAAGAAGAACTCGATATTTCCTGAGCAACTCTTCATTTTTTCATCATGAACTTCTCATGCACAGTGGCAACATACGGATTTGTCTACATTTAGCACATTTGCATCTGCATAGTAAACATGTTCAATAGGAGATCTACAGTCCATCTGCATTCTCACACAAACAACTCCTTGTAAAGCATCACCTGCAAATTAATATCGGACATACTCATAGGCATGTTTTAATGACACAAAATTTTAATGAAAATATGCAGTAATTTATCTTCTGTGCCTGTGGCCTGTACTGTAAATGTGTAAAGCTTAGTTAATTAAAAGGAAATAATAGTTTATTTGTTCTAAGAACTTATGGAATTTTGAAAAAAAAAATTAAATGTCAGAAACTCAATTTAATAAAAAATATTGGCCATCTGGTACTATCTCTGCCCCACAACTATAATCATACTTTTCTAGACTTCTCTTCAAGGATCTCATTTCACGGACTGACATTTTATTCTTTGAATAGGCATCTTGGTTTATGGCACTCGTAACACTTAACGATTTCCCTGACATTTTGGGCAATTAGCCCAGCATTTCTTATTCCCTGTAATATTAAAGATAAATATATAAAGACTTCAATACATGGAAAAATATTAACATTTAAAATTCAATAATTGTTAGATTAAACATAAATATTTAAACAGTGAAATACAGCCACGCATACAAATATTCATACCTGGATCTGCTCAGCAACTGTAGAGGGCCTTGTTTTCTGAGAAGAAGGTTGGTCTTTATCTGTTGTTTCTTTCCCAAGTAAGTTTTCCATGTCTGCATAATGTTGTTTATCATCACCAAGCATTGGATCTGGAATCCAAGGGAATTCTATATCTGCTCTTCTTGGCCTGCAGCAGTTCAAGTTGGTACACTTTTTTTATTTGAAACAAATAAGTGTTCTCTCTACAATGAGTTTCCAAGAATTCTTTGTAGCCTGTAAATAAAAGTATAAGAATTTTACAAGGTGCCATTTCTATCCGGTTTATATCAAATACAAACAAAAGAAATATGTCTGAAATTTACCACGTTTGGATGAGAGGTGTTTCTCTTGGTACTGTCCTAACTGAATCTCCTCACATACCAATTCCTGCACTTTCTCCTCACATCTCCTTACTTCTTCATCACTGGCTGCTTGGTTAACACAAAACGGTTTGCCTTTCAAATTCAGTCTTGAGGTTTTTTACTGTAGCAAATCAATCAATGACTGAACAGACTGTAGCCATGCTGTTTTCAACTCTTCAGTTTTTGAAGCTTTCTTGCGAATTTCGGCCATTGTATTTTCGCCTCTTAGTTCTTGTTCTACCTCACCACGGTACTCATTTCTCATCAGTGCAACATTATACATTTATTGACTGGGTTCGAGGACAACAGCTGTTTTGTTTGACCCGAGAACGGGTCTGTTGCCCGAAGCCGTAGGCTGAGGGCAACCGATCCGTTCGAGGGTCAAACAAAACAGCTGTTGTCCGAGGACCCAGTTAATAACTGTTTTGTTATACACCTTCATTTTTTAGGTTGTTTTTACTAGGTGCACATGGTTTGTTGACTTTAAACGGGACAGTGTGATTACATACATTTATCACTGATTACACTAGTTTAAAAGAAAACATACCCAATATCCAAATTGATAATTATATTTTTCGAGTATCTGCTCTGCTTTTCATCTAATAAATTCCGTATTTTATCACCAGTCAAATCAGTGAACCTCACCATTACGTAAACAAATAAGCAGACCAAGAATCATATGACTTGCGTATAACAGCCTACGGCTTCGGGCAACAGACCCGTTCTCGGGTCAAATAAAACAGCTGTTGTCCTCGAACCCAGTCAATAACTGTATACTGCTAAATTGAGTACAAACATGATGCGTTCGGCTGGATTTAACCAGGTATGCCCTGGTGCTGTTCTGCCAGCTGCAAGAAAATCTAAATCTAAACGCCTGAAAAGAATAATGAGGGATAATTTTACAGCATGATATGTAATCCGGTGATCTGGACCACCATCAGAGAACAAGATCAGACAATTTGGAACGTCTTCCTTATTTTCCAACATTTTGGCAATTTCAGTGGAATGTCGCCATGCATGGTGAGCTTTTGGTTGAAATACAGAGTCCTTGAAACCAACATTTACTGTTCCTCTGTAAAACAACTCATTCTTTTCCTTTGGAATACCTACATCAAGGCAAACAGATGGAGTTACTGAGCCCTTTGACTGCATGTCATGGTCAAGTGCAGAAAGGTTGAAACCCATAGGTACAATTGACTTTTTCCCCTCACACCAGTTGAAATTGCGAGGCCAGGTTCTCCAATATCAACTTTAGCTTTATCGTCAACACGCATAAAAGAAATGTAATGTTCCTGAAACTTCACTGCATAGTGGCGTAGATATTTAAATGCAACAGCACAGTAATGATTGTCTTGGTGTGACGAACGCAACTGCCTAGTCTGTACCTTGAACTGCAGGGGAATTTTGGATTTGTATAATTTTGAAACTTTAGTGTAGCTGGGTTGTTTTTTTTTGGAAAAAAAGAAAAGAGAACAGTGCTTTCATTTGGAATTTTTTTTGGTCAGGCGTTCCGTTTGAACGTTATTAATTAGATCTCTCACAGACACAAATTTTGAAAAATGTTCAACTGCTGCTGTCATCTCTTCAACTTTTTCTGAAAGTTTGTCAAAAAATACAGCAAAAGTATCACTTGGTCTACCTGGGTTTATGTGTCTGAGATCTGTGACAAGATCAGGGTCTTCTGGTATTATAGCTTCACGAATGCTTGCTTCTATTGCACGATTTTGCTCAACAGATGCATCCAAAGTCAGTTCAGAGTATGTAACTCGCAAGAGAGCAGGAGAAATTTTCTGTCCTGCTGGCAAATTGCAGTAATTTGATGAAAAAGTTTTTTTTCACTTGGCGAGTATGGAACTCTTGTAATAGTGGTTTCACTCTCTGAAATACTTTCAGTGATGCACTCATTACTTCATCTCCTCCTCTGACAACTGGTGTCCGCCAAAAAACAAGGTTACCTCATGTGGAACCCCCTGGGTCATAGCGAAGAACATCAATTGGCACTGAAAGATGTAAATATCGAGTAAAGTAAAATATTTCTTTAGGCGTCAAATGTTTACCATCTGTGTGTTTTTCTTCATCAGACAGAACATAATTAGTATAATTGTCTTTTTGTGAGATAATATTATCAAGTAGTGCATATTTTGGTAAAACTGTCATGGCTTCTGGACGATGTTTAAGAAAACAGTCTTTCTCAACCTGCCTTACAGAGTGCTCAAGCAACTGCCTCTTAGCTTGTAATTCATTTGAGGTATTCAAGAAATCAGCATACGAATTCAAAGACATTGCAAGACTCGCAATATCTTCATGAAACGATCCCCATGATGTAGTGAAGGGAGAGGACGTAAGAGCAAAAAGTGCAGAACTATGCGATCTTAAAACATCTGCAGAAAGAAAGGGTGCTCTTTTTCTCCTCTTTTTCCAATCGTTAAAGTCTTGATAAAACCTACAAGTTAATTTTTTGATAAAAGTAAGCTTGATTTTAGTTTATTGTGATCTGTTAAATGTCTATAGTCAAATAACGAAGAAATTACTAAGCTAAAAAAAATTCATACAGGTGTCAATAAGGATCTTTTTAAATTGCCTAATAGTATATAAGAACTGGGAACCATATAATTGCCCTTCAATATCAAAACAGTATTGACATGTTTACAATGTAAAAATACATGCATACACTATATAATAACCTGTTTGGGATTGGCTGAACATCTTTACAGTGACTATTTCTTTCTTGAATTTTATCCTTGTTGCCATCCAGATACCACAAAGCGTTTACTATAGTCATCATATGTTTTGATACAACATCTGCCGGCATGGCTCTTGGAAAGCCCACCTTGGGTTTACAAGTTTTCATTTCTTCACATAGTGAATTATACATTATATCTTTCTCTATTTCAATTTTAAAAAACAACATAATAACACAGAAAAAGGCCTAAATACGACGTAATTCAATATGATACACATCAGTTGTTTGTTGTTTTTTTTTAAATAAAACCTATACTTCTGACATCCACTTAACATAATATGTATTTATATAAAGATAGATTTAGTATAAGAATTTTATTTCTCTACCTGTGAATCTCACTGCATCTGTAGGTTTTAAAGGCGGCGTCACATTTTCACTTGCTGCTTTCATCATTGTTTTAAATGCATTGCTAGGTTTGTCCAAAGTGGTATCATCACTCACACATGACTTACTGTCTGGGGTTATTTCTACCAAAAACTTCAAATACTTCAGGGTTTTCTCAAATTCATAAACAGTTTGAACGAAGTTATTGAATTTTGCGTCGAACACCTCTCCCCATCCTGTCTCGCAAGTCGAACTCTTCCATACTGTTGCTCTATAGCCTCATCCACCTCTTCCGTAATGGTTGTCTCTCTCAGTGCTACATCTAATACATCCTCCCATATATCTTTAGTAGAAACCCTTATGATCTTGTTTTTCACCAGATATTGTTTTAGATATTCTCCTTTAAGTCCTATGCGTTTCCTGGTCTCTACAGTTGCACAGACAGCGCCATGCTTGATGTTTTACTATACGGTCATTTGGAACATTCTAGATCTTAGACTGGTACCCTGACATTGTTGACAGCTATGGATAAAGAGCGAGGTGTTTCGAAAAGCACATCACTGTAACGCTTGTTATCAACGATAATTATACAATGAAAGTTACAAGCATTTCCTCGACCTGAACATTAAACACCTCTGTTTCGGAAAAATAGAAAATAAAAAAAATATTTTTTTAAATATTGCAATAAAATATTTCGGGTCGCGGCGTTTTTATCGGGTCGGTCGGAGAAGGGCAAACAAACTTTAATTCTATTTTAGGCCTTAATAAATCTTACGTAAAATTCCTAATTTCATAAATTCATCAAGTCTTAAACTTCTGTTTTTGTTTGAAGCGCGTGAAATTGGTATCAGTATCTCTTTATTTAAAAGATTAAATCAATACAAGCTGCAACTGACGGCATTTTTCAACTACTCAAGTATGCATCAATCTTAAACACCTATCAGTATAACTAATGTAATTCCCAAGATCTGACGAAAAATTCAGTAAAATAAATAATATGATATTGCTTGAGTACATACCTATAGCTATAATGAGCGTGTTCAATAAACCGCCAAAGCCTAGGACGCAATCGTCAGGAAAGATGGTTGTCGAACATAATCGGGTTGCTGAGACCGAGGTTATATGAAGATGGAAACTGACGTGAGTAACTACACATTTTGTGGGTTTTTATATATATTCTAGTGTCATGAATGAATTTCAGTAATGTTAAGTGTAAGAAAGTAATAATTACGTAAATGTGCCATTCAAAGGAAATTTTGATAGTGAATTTTCTGTAATATAAAAAACGGGACTTTCGAGATACGGATCCGCGGATCCACTCTGACTTTTATCGCGCGTTGAACGTAACTTGTTGGGCATGCCACTTCCGGATTACCATAATAAATAAGTAAATAAGCGTGGGATACTTCAATTGCTATCAAATTCCTGCATTAAAATGCCATTTTTGATAGACAGGAATTACTACAACCATTTAATAGGAAAATGCATTTGATTACATTATGTGAGTTGGCGAGGGAAATAAATCTAGGGAATATCTTAAAGGACACATCTCGTGTTTTCAAAGTATACAGAATTATATGCATTTTGTCTTCCGTATGCTTATAGAAATTAATTGTAATAGTTCGTTCGCTGAAGTATTGCGATAATTAGCCACAATACGGACTTAAATCTAAGCCCTGATTTAAAAAAGCCTACGCCGGTTTCGAGATACGTCCGATTTATTTCCCTTTGGAGAACTCTCGTATTTAGTAAGGTGCAAAACAACTTGTTTACACGCGGGAGTGGGACAGATATTCATCACTGCATAAGTGAATCTGCTCAGTAAGTTTATCATACGCAGTTTCATCACCCAATTTCGACTGATACACAAACTAAGTAAATGATAAGTATTCAAGAAGTAATTAAATACTTAGAATTCTTATTATATCACGTTAATGTGTTGCTCCTAGCTATCATATCCAGGATATTGCTTGGAAATATAACATTGTATTTATGTTTCCACTTTAGTAAAACATTTCTTTTGACAGTATTTTACATTTCCTACATCAAGTATTTAATAAGAAATCGGTTTTTATACATTTTATCGTCTTTTTCACTGACTGTGGTACCACGCTGTCCCACCTAAGAATTCAAAGTTCCACTAAATGCACCTCCTACACAGGAGAGTTCTAATCTCGAAACTGGCGTAGATAGGTAGTCACGTGGTACAGTGACGTCATATGCGACCTTCGTCGATCAACTTGTTGTAAAAGTAGTGTTAGATATGTTTAAAAACTCGGGTTTTAGGGGCCTAATTTATTTACCATGGATAACATTTATTTCGATGTTGACAAATTTCCCGAGTCTTATATCTTTTAGCCACCAGTGCATACAAATAGCGACCCAAATGTAGCGAGGAAAGCGAGTATGAAACCTGCATAAATTTGCGAGTAAAGGATGTTTACATGGGATCACTGTCTAAACACTATTTGGTAATGACATTTCTGTAAACAACTGTAATCAGCGTTGTTGCTTTTCTAAAAAACAGTGCAATTATTATTGAATTCATTTTTGGAGAAGTTAGATAGGCCTAAATTATGATACGATTACGTACCATTGACAACTAGGCCTACTGTCACGGGTGCATTTCGAAAAATAATAATAATAATAATAATCAAACTTATTGTGAAAATCACAATACTTTTAAATTATTTTATTAAAGCAATTTTATTAATCGTTATTTTTTTTTATCTACACGTTGTTACTTAGGAAGTGGGAGCACGGCGTGTTGTTATTGTGAACACGTACGCGTATCTTAAAAAAATGAAAGCATTATAATTCAATTCAAAGTTGGGAAATATCATATTTTATTATTTATAATTGAAAGTTCAATTATCTTTTATCTTTAAATTTCTTTTTTTTTTTAAACTACCAGTTGGTAGACACTGCTAGCAAAGTTATGCCTACATGTTGTTACAAGGTGAAGGTCAGTTGGTGCGAGTGTGTATTGAATTTGAGAGCAGAACGGAAAGCATATGCAGCAAGCCTATATGTAACAGTGCGTAGCTTCGATAGAATCATTTTCTTGCAGTTTATCTACGTCTTTGTCCAAGGGCTTGTTTGAAAAAGTACAGGGACAAATTCTACTGGGTTTTTTATGGCAGAGTCGTTGTGCAGACAAAAAATATTCACGTCTTGTCCCTCATACCTTCCTTCGAAAATGGAAAAAACCCAGTCCAAATCCTCTCTACTGACAGCAAGTACACCCTTAAACGGCACAAAACACCCTAATGCAGTGTTATTTACAAGCCGTTGATGTGATAATTGTTTGTTTGTCAATTAAATCTAATCTGTTTATGAAATGGCTAACAACTGTTTTCAAATCGTCTCGCTCGAGGTCGCATATGACGTCACAGATAATGGCGCGTAAAATATCGAAGAAAATATGCATATCGCAAGATTTGAATTTCATCGCTTTCAAACTCGAAAACTACGCAAACTGTTTCATTTAAAACATATGAAATCGCTATTCCATAATGCCTAACTGGAAGAGGTTTGTGAGCAAACGAACTCTGGCGGAAGTTTGCCGGGGAAGCAATCGGATCACGCGTTATAAATGAAAGACCGTACTTACCAAAATCCTGGACATTTTTACCTTTTCAGTTGAGACAAGTATTGCGTGCAATAGTTATTTATAATGTAAAAGTAATCAGCCGATTCGCGATTCATTCGTGACGTGTGCAAAACTGATTTACCTCGGTATACCGTACGACCCGCGGTATCATAGGACGATGAATAATGAGTCAACAAGATAGGGACATTCTACTTATTATGGGAAAATTCAAACGAGTAAGTAACACCTTTATCAATAGCGAATTGTCACATAACATTTTTAAATATTTTTTTTGTTTACGGTGATGATATCTCTGAAATGTGTATACTCGTAGAAGGCCAATCTCTATAGCTACAAAAAGCGTGAAACGCAGATTACATGAATCGAAAGAGGCATGAGATAGGCAGGGAATCGACACATTTCGGAGAATTATCACCGAAAAAAATATCAAAGAGGGGGGGGGGGGGTGATCATTGTAAATATTAAAAAGGAAAAAAGAAGATTTGAAATTTTTCAGCTCAAATCGTGTCCAAGTCCCTTTAATCCGAAATGCCCATAACCACAGTAAATCATATGACTTGCGCGTGCTTCTCAAGCTTCAGGAACATTCAGTGATAATTGCTATACATTATATAAATTCGTTGACGTCAAATACCCAGTTTTGACTTCACAGTCATACCTCTACGTAATATTGGTGATTTGAGGAACCAGCTATCTGCACTGTCACGGCAGATGACGCAACCCGTGGTTTTCCGCGCGAAATTTCCTGGCAAGGATACTTACGCTAATCGGAGAAACCTTATCGATTTCCATGTTTAGCCCGAATCAAACTTTGACAGAAACATACATTAAAGTGCCAAAGACTCTGCGAAATACATTAAGAAAAATTATTTTACGTAATATCGACATGCACAACACTTAAATGACGTCCTTGCAAGTCTTTCACAGTGCCCTGGTGATGTGTCGCGAATACATCAGAACACTGAAAAATTGCTGAAATTACATGGAATTCACGGAAACCTTTCTGAGAGAACAGAAACCCCTCGTGTGACAGTCAAAATGCAACCCTCTTTGGCTGTTATAATACGGTATACACTTTTAAGAGCTTGAGAAATCATGCCGTTGTGTTTTAAGCGTGGTCTTTCACCAGAGTTTGTATAGTACGTTTATGAAAATATATCATACTACCAAAACGACGAATACTTAGGTCCATGTGACTGGTCGACAGGGGGTGTTTGCCCAACTCTCTATTTTGTATTGCTTACAGGTGTTATGAGATTGATCACTGTTCGTTATCTTCATCTTTCATCCGATGAAATTCGTTGAATTTACGAGAATTAAATTTCCATACACATTAAAATTTGGTTCAGAACAACTTTACCATACAACAAATTGCAAGATAAATCTAAGACCACGTGCCATCTAAAACATCAATTTTGACACGCACATTTTTTTTTTTTACAGTGATGCCACGTGGTTCTAGATATATCTTGCAATTTGTTGTATGATTAATTTGATACTCACACAGTTTTCAGGAAAAAAACATTGTTAAAACATCAATTTGGACAAACCCATGTTTTTTCTTTTATATACAGGAGCTAGCTCAAGCAAAATATTTTGCTCCACGTCTTACTAAGGGTGACGAAACTTATCTTAATATCGTATTTATCTATATCAATTACTATAGGATTAAACATTCTTTTTAAAGAATTCATCGATGAGTAAACTTATGGCATTTTACCCATAAACTGAAAACTTTGTGAAATGTCCAGAGTTTACACATCGATGAATTGTTTAAAATGATTGATTAATCCGTATAATTCCAATTCGTTCAGAATATTTTTCCTATCGGGGACCTCTATTTTTAAACTTCAAACTGCATTATGAATATATCGTCTAAAAATGCAGAAACATAAACATATCTGATTTTAACTATACGATTTATATGATAAGCAATTGATAAAAAAAAAAAGTTCTAATTTATCTAAGTTATAATTTCCGATATAAATTTAAATTTTATTTCTTAAAAATATCACTATTTTTTGTATATCGGACTGCTTACTCAGTGGTTAGATCAACTAACTTGTGATGCGAATTTTCCTCTATTCCCTTAGACAGCTTTAAAATACTTAGTATTTTGCTTATCAATTTACTTTAGAAACACGTACTGTTTAACAAAACACGTTTGCGCATGCGCTATATTGTTTTCTTTGTTTGGAAACATGCTGTGTAAAAAGCATGTAAGTGTACTGTGTTGATTTTTTTTTTGACACTGTACATTGATTGTGTTCAAACCAAATGCAATGACAATCCTTCTATGCCACAATATTATACCACATATTTATTTATTGGTGACAATGGTGCCTGATTCAACCAATATTTGAACCCATGCTCACTCTTTTCAGCTTTGTTATTACTCTGATTGTCAATTTCTTCATTGCTACAGTCAACTTCCCAAATCTATAAAAACAGTTTTTCTTTTGTTTCGTTTGCAAGTGATTTATTGGTCTCACTACAAGATATCTTTGTAAAGAAGACCATTATTGCCTTAATAAAACACATCAAGGACCTCACATAGAGGCTCTGATTTCCTTGTAAAAGGATACAATTCTGTAATGCTATTTGATGCCTTGTAAGTCGACTTCCTGCATCGTGAGAGTCTGCCGTGACCGAGTACCTTAAGGAAACCTTTTTCTGGCCGATATTTCAGGATACCGAATTGTGACGAACAGGACAAATCCGTATTGTCTAAAGAATCTCTTTGATGAGATTTTACTGTCTCCATATTTCATAAACACAATACTAGTATTCTGAACTTTGAAATGCAGCAACCCTTCCCATTTTATTTTGAGCAGAAAACCACTGTCTTACAAAGATTACACACGATTTCTTCTTTTTATCAGAATGACACATACTGCTGTGTCTTCCTGATACAATTCTGTCACAATTTGTCGGTGCCTTTTTGTTCTCAGAAACAGGGATGTCGTTCAGACACAGCGCGGCTATGCAGATCTCATCCGCGGCCATCTGAGACCTTAGTCGTCAGCCTGCAATACAATTGCATTCATGTCATTGGTCCAATTAGAGAACATTGCGAGTGCTGACTGTTTGAACTTCATAAATCATCACCTATGGTTCATCAAGAGTTTGAAATTTTATGCTGTAGCTTCATCTTATTTGATGGCGTTCGTTGTTTTCTTCCAGACTAATCTATCGATGAATACAAATGCTCAACAGAGTGTTGACGGAGTTTGGGAATCGCCCACTTCAGACTGGTCCACGGTGATTTATTTGCACCACTCAGCTTTTAGATTTAATTCATAAAAACACTTGCGTTAAACTAACATTATAGGCCAAGATATCTGTTTATATGTTTTACGTCCTGCCGTCAACACAATTTAAAACATTTTCGATTGGGGGGGGGGGGGGGGGGGTCTGTAAAAGAGGGAAAATCCATGAGGTGTTCCTTGTTTAATGATTATCATTTTTCTTTTTTATACAATAGGATTTTGTATATGTATATAGGAAGATTTGCATACAGACACATCACACCATGGGAAAGATAAACTTCAAGCAAGATTGATTTAAAAATTAAAAATAAACTTGCGATAAAATGGGCAAAGAACAAAACAAGTGTCTGTTTGCCATTTTCCACTTGAGTTTGTACATGTACTTGCCTTCGGATGTAAAACTGAAAAATAAAATACCGGGACCTTACACAACGCATTATATATTTCAGAAATAAAATCATTCATTTTATAAATACATAATGGTAAGAACTGCGACGCTTTATGCCCACATATTCATGAAAAGTATGTCGGCGTGGGGTATGGCAGTTCATACATATATACCTTAAGTATTTTCAAAAATGATATCTATTTCTTACATTTACATTCTACTTTTGTTTCTTTCGGAATTTCCCAGTCATTAAATATATAGACGTACTATATTTATTAAGATTCATACGCGCATTATATACATTTCTTTCTTGTAATCATTTCCTCAGAAACGCACCGCAGTTGTAAACAATGTGCTTCACAAAATATGCCGGCGTGCAACGTCGCAGTTCATACCCTAACTGTATTTTCAAAATTCTTTTCTTAATTGTTTACAACCGCAGCGCATTCATGAGGAAATGTCTGTCATTACAACCTGAAAATACACCACTGACAAAAACATTGCAAATGTAAATATTTAAAAAATAAGATATCATTTTAAAGTGTTATTGGGATATGACATAAAGTTGGTCACGTGATCAAATCCTATAACGCCCTAAGGGCGTTATAGTAGATTTGATCACTTACCAACTTCATGCCATATCACAACAACACTAAAAAAATGATATTTTTATATTTCTTATATTTATATTTTCTATTTTGATTGTGTTCTTACCGAGCTTTCATGATTATGTAGCAGATGACTGAAATAACGATCGTACAACAGAAAATATAGTTCGTTAGAGTTTTATCAAATAAATAATTTGGAACAATATCTAAGAGAATATAAGATTTAGATATTCAATTAAGAAGGTTAAAAAAGACGAAACAGCTATAAAATAAAGGTAATTTATTGCGTAAAGTTAACTGAATTGAAGACAAGAAGAGCGGAGTAAACTACATCCGTGATGTAATTTGGTCGCGATCAGCGATGGAGAAACTGGTGTTGACCCATCCTACTAAGTTGAAAACGCAATTGTTGAACACTGATTTTGACAGAAATTCAAAGGAACTGAGAGAATTGATGGAGGATATGATGGTCAAGTTAACGTTAAGCTTTCAGTCAGGTAAAAAAAAATTAAGAAGGAAACAACGGCATGTTCATCGTTAGGACTCGCGGTTGTAGCCTTGCAGGAGACGCTTCGAGACAGTAAGACATATTTAGACGAAGTGCAGGTAGGTTGCTTCTTTTATTTACCTTCAATGTGTATAAGAGACAATAAAAACGAACTGACAGTTTTTGTTCACTTGAGAGATTTCTGTTGTAGGATTTTGATGAAGACTCCGACCGGTAACGTACCCTGTCATGAACATAATTTTTCGAGCCTCGAAACCACCCTCGCTTATAATCATGCCGAGTCATAGCCGTGATGACAGTTGTCGGGAAACAACAGGTCAACTCATCATCATCATCATAAAGTAAATAGATTTATAACTCTGCCTACATTTTTTTTGCTTTCAATATCATAGTTATTTTATTAATTCGCCATGCAGAAGTTGCATTTTAGGCATATTTTTAGACGGTATTTAATAGTTTAAAATGAAACAACAAAACGGTATGTTTAATGTGTCTGTTTTACAAATTGATGAAATTCTTGTTTGTTTAAAAAATAAATTAAACTCTGTATAAATATCCTGCTGCGTTTGTTTCTGTTATGATATGTCATTGCAGTGGCGGATCCAGGGTTTCCGAAAGTGGGAGGGGCACATGTGAAAGTCAAAATACTCGACCATTTTGGGTGCCAATCTGGAATTTTACTCGCACTATTTAAACGTTTTAGATTTGTGGTGAAAGGGGGGGGGGTCTAAATCCCCCAGTGCATTGCATTTATAATCAAGAAACCAGATGAAAGTACAGGAACTGACTTTTGAAGCGGTGATTGTATTCATACTTAAGAAAAGACTGGTCACGTGACCTACTTCATGTTACAAGAAAGTGAATGTCAATTTCATTTGTACTGTCATATAAGGAAGTGCATTGGCAAATGTAAATATTTGTACATTTAAGACCGAACAGGTGTACCTTATACATTTTTGCAACTAAGTTTCTACTAGGGTTGACCAAGAATGTTTTCTTTGTAATGCAAGGGCTGATATTTTTTTCCACATTAGTCAACATGGTTGGAATTTGAATTTCATGAACTGAAATATGTAAAACCCTGTATACACTGGAACGAAGAATTTGACACCAGAAGAAAACAACATATTTACTACGGTTACAACATACTATCATTCCGTGGCGTGCAATTAAATCGCTGGGAAATAAGAGGTTTACAGCATAAATCCGAGGGTCTTTATTATGTGGTTTCAGGTAAAACGAGCTTACTCTGAAATGTAATTAAGAAAAGCCATCATTTTCTTTCCGTGTGTGTCCGTTGATCTCCAGGTCTTTGCGGTTAAGCGGTCACACGCGGTGTAATCTATTGTAATATTTGTACAACCACAAAGGTTTGTGATAACCGGGTATCGAGTGAATTTCATATGATACTCACCCAGCGATTGGTCGGGCATCGATTTCTAAGCACTCCAGGAAGAAAACGTCGTCTTGTTATTAAAGTGTGTTCTTCTTGGCCAAGGATTCTGGAGACAAATAGGTCAGACAGAAATAAACCCGAGAGAGTGATGACTCTCTGGTGCTAACATTTTCATTCTCGATCAAATCTTTGAAGGAAAAAAAATCAAGAGACAGATCGAGTCTGTGGTAAGATGACATTTATTTTGTAACGTCAGTGTACGAGGAACATTTCTGTTTATGGTCTTGTTAGTGTAAACCACGCGGGATCATTTCAGATACGATATACATGTATAAAATCCCACATTTATCTGTTGCCGGGTATTACCGTGTTTTTCAAATATATTTATTTAACTTTCAAAAGGAATTTTTCTTAGAATGTGTATGATACATTGTATTTTCCAAAACAAATTTGTATACAATATAAACTTGGACTCATTTCTGCTGATTTATTACATTCATACAATCGTCAAGTTTTCTTAAAACGTACATTGAGAATCCAGTGTAATGCTCTAAGCCTTGACTAGAAAATAATGATTATCAAATGAATGTATTTATTTTTTGATAATTAAGCATGCGATTTATTATCTTGAGCAACTATCAGAACATGTCATGCATTTCCTCGATTTGTGACGACAATACATCTATTACATATATGCATTAAAATGTTTTTCCTATGGCTTTGCCTTCGATCTATCTACGAATTGTATATGTGATGATGAATTCGTTGCGGTTTTGAACATTGCGCGTATGAATCTTTATAAATACAGTACATCTATTTTAATGGTTGGGAATTCCAATAGAAATAAAAGTAGAATGTATATGTAAAAATAAAATAAAATTCAGTTTTGAAAATACATGAGGGCGTGAAATGCTTCACGACTTATGCTGGCGTGAAACGTCTGAGCTCAAACTCTCATACTTAAAAAAAAAAAGATTTCTTAAAAAGAGACCCATGGAAGTGTTTAATATTTTCCACTTTCGCTAAAGAAAATGATCAGACTCATACATAAATCCTCTGAAATAAACGAGCCGACACTAAGTATTCCCGTTCTTTTCTTTGAGCACACTCTATTTTCACAGAGAACTTAACAAGACTTGATCTCTCGCTTATGGTGCCATTATACGTATTATACGATTGATTACGCCGCATACAGATATCAATTACTTTTTCTTTTTTTTTTTGCTTTTACATTTTGCATACATTTTGCATGCATCTGACTATCCTGAATATTGAAAATAATAACACAACACCCCCCCCCACCCCCCCGAAATGAAAAATACAATAACTATATGACTTGTGGAAATGGTTTTCTTAGCCCCGTCAACAGTTTGCGTTAGTTTCACAAACCTTGTTTGTTTGATTGTTTGCTGTACGTACATTGTACCTTCGAATATTTCTCAACCATATTGAAACGTCACCAGCTGTATTTGAAGTACCACAGATTTAGATGCATGCTTATCGTTTTTTACCGCCTGTCGCGTCTGTGTTTAACGATACTTTCTATAAACAACTGTAATGTACTACCAAGAAAATTAATATAGAGTTATTTAGGGAGGTATGAAGCACACAATATAACTGCATAGAGCACATTCTTACTAGAGTTTTGGATTTAGTACATGTGATCTATTACGGCAGATCATTTAAAAGTTTTATAAAGGATTCGCATACTATAATGAACGCTATTGATTAGAGGTACGATGAACCTGACAATGAATTGTCCTAGGTTTTTTTCCTGCATGAACGGAGTGCAACGATCAGTGACAATATATATTTTCATGTTTTAATATAGAAATATATATACAGTCATATACAACATTTCACAAAGTGCAAGATAAATTTCATCATTCTACGAAATGACGCAGCTGTTTCTCTTCCTTGTTGGTGAATTACTGCTCGAGAGGTCGGATCCCTCGGATGACGTAGAACCAAAGCGCTTTCTCTGTGGAATTTTTTGAGTAATATTCAACTCAACATGCGCTTGTCGAAGAATTTCTTTGAAAATTCCAACAACGTTAACGTTCGCTTTTGCTGAAGCTTCAATGTAACCGTTGCCCCAGTCAAAGCACACGATAGACTCCGCTGTTTCGCGCATAATGGCTCTCTTTTCTTCAGAAATGTCAGATTTATTACCCACGACTACTATTGGTGCATTTTCTCCTTTTCGCTCTGCTAAAATAATGTCTCGCAAATATTTCACTCCTTGAAACGAGGACTCATCGTCAATAGAATACACCAAAACAAAAGCGTCACTTGTTGAGATGGCCAGTCTGCGCATGGCCGGAAATGAATGTGCACCCGCGGTGTCTAAAATGTCAAGGATCAATTCTCGACCGTCCACGGTGTATTCCCCGCGGTGGAATTCCTCCACAGTTTCTTTGTACTCACTAATAAAGCGGTCGTAGAGGAACTGTGAGATGATACAGCTCTTGCCGACTCCGGCGGCGCCCATGATGGTCAGTCTGTAGTGTAACTTGTCATCCCGGTCGCCATTCCAATTAGGCAGGCTTTGTGAGCGACCTTTCTTGTAATGAGTGTTCATTTTCACCTGTAATAATTGAAGGAAGAAGTGCGGAGAGTCACAGCAAACATGATATTAGAATATAACAGGTATTATAGTACTGCCTGCTATCTATCACATGACATTAGAATATACATGTAACAAGCATTATAGTACTGCCTGCTGTCTATCACTGCGTGATCAGACCCCCTTCCGATAATAGCTGCAAATTGCTAGCATTAAACTGCATCGAGACTGCGTGGAAGTTTTGATTATTTGGGCGGTGCTAATCAGATCAGTCACAATGTGCATAGTGATAAAAATGACGTGATCAATTACGTCACCCATTATCACTTCACGCTTCGTGGATCACCCCACTAGACAAATAGTTCGTTTAGAAAATCATAATGATAAGCAAGCCCAAAACAATAAACATGTAATTTGCAATGAGTATACGTTTGTATATTTATTGCTAGCTTTTGGTACATTTTTAACGTAAAAATAAGGAAGGGACAGGTCGCACCGAAAATTTGACTTAATCGTTCGTGTCGTTGGTGAATTTAGTTTAGTATTGTCTTTTATTTTAAAGGGGAGGCAACCCAAAAGATTTTTACATGATAAATGTTAGGATTAATCATATATAGTACTTCGTTACTAGCTTGAAAATACGGATGTATATTTAATTGCTGTTATAAAATTAGAAATTCATTTCAAAATTAAGGATTATCTCCCTCATGCATAGCTCTTATCCTTAGACGAATTTGACTCCACTTTTTTTAGCACGCTGTTTTTGGCTATAATAGCTCTAAAACTTCATTGTTATTTCGGATTTCAAACATTTCGGTTGAGCATCACTGAAGAGACATTATTTGTCGAAATGCGCATCTGGTGCATCAAAATTGGTACCGTATAAGTTTTACATGATAAAGATATGTCATACAATTATGTTGATATATTTGCCTAGACAAGCTTCAGTACTTTGAAAACGTCAAAAATTGAAATTCCCGCGATCTATAGAGGCTGCCATGATGTGTAACTCTTTTGTATTCAAGACCACAAAAATCAATAATTTTGACGTCACACCGTCTGCTCCGGTTTTGATGAGATTCTAAGATCATCCACAGGTGCTTGGGTTCAGGACCCCCCCCCCCCTTCCGAATAAGCTACATGAGTTGATTTAATAATTTTCTTGAAAATATTTCTAATGCATGTCAACAACGTCTTGCATACCCATAAAGTCCAAAATAATTCAAAATAAGCCCTTAAAAATATCCTCACTGGTTATTATAACAGAACAGTGAGGATATTTTTTTAAAGGGCTTTTTTGAATTACATGTATTTTGGACTTTATGAGTATGCAAGACGTTGACATGCATTAGAAATATTTTCAACAAAAAAATCAATTAAATCAACTCATGTAGCTTATTCGGAGGTGTGTGTGTGTGTGTGTGTGTGTGTGTGTGTGTGTCCTGAACCTAAGCACCTGTGAGATCATCAAAGATGTGCATGTGGTAGATTTTACGAATAAATAGGTTGATGCCTTCCTGGCAAGCAGTTAATTACACTATAATGCGAAGGGGAGATGTGAAAAAAGGTGCTTGGTTTTTTTTTCTTCCGAAATTCCCAACACAACCAAGTCATTTGAAAAGAAAAGACTACGTAAACTGTGGATCCATCATTTGCGTAATGACAAGTTGAGGTTCAAGACATTTGTATGAAGAACGTTTACCGTCTGTCTTGTCTGCGACTCGACCGAACGTATTCTTTTCTCAATTTCTTCTTGCGATAGAACGGGCTCAAATCTATACGGCTCCAAACTTAACTCAGTGTTCGTGAATTGTCATGTTTACAGTGTTGCTGATGAAATAAACCGGAATAGACAGTGTGATGTCATAAATTTAACTTCAATGGCGACTCTCTTAGCGGCGGGTAATTTAAAATACATGATAGATTAATATTGATTTAATTGTTAAGCAAGAATATTTTGTTAAAGACTGTCAATTACGATATCAGTAAGTAATACTTCATTCATAAAAGCAAATATGTGGTTAGGGTTGCCTTTCCCTTTAATATTTAATTTCGATAGATATGTAACGACCGGATACTGAAAATGTTTCCTGTTTGGATATGTATATCTAATTTGTCGACCAGTCAAATTTGCTGACTCAACACCCCTTCCCCCTCAATGCTTTTAAATTCATTCCGTGGATTGATTTAAGTTCAACGTTTTTACTTTCTGAATTTCAGTTCAACAGGAATGCCTTGAACTTGATCTCTTGTGCCCTGACCTACTGTCATATTTTAGTTTTTGTATTTACACCCACCCAGTAAATTTATTGTTTTAAAAAAAAAATACAATTAGTATGACACTACCACTATCTATACAATCACTCTGGAGGAAATTCGATAGATATAGGGGATGTTAAATTTATTCTTATCATTATAGAATACCGGCTCCTGTGGTTCTCTCTTGTCGATGTCGCTATTGGGCTAGCGAAATTATTACAGCTGGAAAAGTTAATAATAGAAGATGATTAATTACGGGGACCGCGAAGGAAATATCTAAAAGTTGTTTTGGACAGACGAATTCTTAATTGATCTTATGTTTTCAAGAAACACATAATCCATTAGTAAACCAGTCTAGTCGTTCATATACATCTTTTTAAAATAATAGTCTCACAGCGATTAATTAATAAATGAATTAATTTTATAACTGTTCACAAAAATGTGCAAGATATTGGTTGTTTGAAGTCTGATTTTAATCAGATATACTGGAATTGCCATTTACATTTACGGTAAAGTGGCGGATCCAAAAAAAATTCAAAGGTGGGTTGCAACCCAAGATTGTACCTTTTCCGCCAAAAAAGGGAGGGTCGATGACCCCAAATGATAAAAATGACTATTTGTGTTTAAAACGTTTAACGAAAAAGGGTTTGCATGCGCAATTCCCCCTCTTGATCCGCCACTGTGGTGTGATTGTGATTTTATATAGGTGTCTATTTCAATGATGTACGACATACGACTGATTAAATGCATTAATTAAAACAGAAGGGGAAAGGTTGCCCAAGTTTTATAGCTTGTATAAAAAAGGCGAAGATAACGAACAGTGATCAATCTCATAATCTTATAAAGAACTGTGCCAACAAACTCCTGAAAAAATACCAGAGGTGTGATCAGGTGACTAGGAGGAGTAAACATTTCCTGTTGACCAGTCATAAATTTGCCGTTATTAGGAATTTAATGTTTCAAACTAAGTGGATATTCTTTTTAAACTGCGACATTCATTTGTAAGTATCGGGGTTATGCATTTTTAATTGTTAGAAAATACAAATCATAAAGTTTTAGTAGGGTATTATTTTCTTCTCAAATACATGTATATACACATGTATGTATATATATCATAGAAACCAAAAGATAAATATATTGTATATTTTTTACGACATTATAAGTGATGTGTTCTACAATTGCCAAAAATAATTTGAAGAATGCTGTCCCATGTCGATATATATATGAACATCAATCCATATGCTTTAAACTTTTAACATACTCGTTCATTACTTATAAACTGGCTGATGACAGCTTGCATCAACAGATTTTTCGCCTCTAAATCCGGGTAACAATTTCGTTAAACCTCGCCAAAATGTTGATGTGTTACACCAAAATTATTTTTATTCTTTTATTACTCCACTCCCCCCCCCCCCCCCCCCTAGAAATACACGTCATCGAGGCACGCGAATATTAATCGAATTTCATTTTCATGCAGCTAGTGTCGCATGTCCGTGAAACCTTCATAGTTCTACACGTAAAACTAAGACTTTTTCTTTGATCAAAGGTCTGCCTTTGTAATTTCAAATCGAGTTTCTCGTGGTCACAAAAAAGCAAACTAAAATAGCATAAAAAAATTCTCGAGATCGCTAGGGATCTGTTATCTGTTTGTGGTTTTTTTTTTATTGCTGCATGAAACCCGAAAAATCGTAGTAAACCAACAGCATTACCCAACATGTACATTTATTAAAACTATAGCAACTTTTCTCAAGTACAACAAAAGAAAACACTACTCGACACATATAATTAAAACATATTATCTATTATGAAAAAACAACCATTTGTTACGGCGGATCTATTGAAATACGAGTCCGACTTTTATTTATACAAGAATAATTTGTTCTGATATTTTCACAAGTGGCTTTTCATACAGCTAGCATTTATCGAGAAGTGAGAAATATTTGGTATTAATTGAAAAGTGCGCTACATCAAAATTATTTCTATGTAAAGTACAGAATGTAAACAGAATATGAATGATTCGGTACTTACATGTGCGGTGACCAACTGCTTTTCATTGGAGAAGACGTGAGGGCTGGATTATTTATACTAGACTCCCTATCGATCGGGAGAGACCAATTTCATCCACTACAGTGGGAAATATTATCTAGCAATAATGTGTCAATTTCTTCTCTGTCTATCAGTACCTGGTCAACATAAAGGCGTGAAATAACGAGGGTAGAATGAGGGAGACAATTACATAAGTATTCTATGTAATTACTTGTAAACTAGAGATTAAAGGTGCATTCCTTATAAACTTTAACAAAATTCTCAATCATCTGATATCACGGAAGTCAGCATGATACAGGTTCATAAAGGCATTATATAGTGTTTCATTAGTTTACAAGTTTTTTTTTACCACCGTAATATTACGGTCAACACATTTTGCGGTGGTGCCGACTGTAGTTAAGTCCATGTATTATGTGACAGAACCGACTACACGTTAGGTTCACGTATTTTGGGACGCTACCAACTCATTTCAGGTCCATTCAATCTGTTGCGGCGCCGACTCTCGGTCGGGTCAACACATTTTGCAGAGGCGCTGACTCTCGGTCAGGTGTACACATTTTATTGCGGGACAAACTTTAGGTTAGGTAAACGGTAAACTTATTACATGCTGGTGCCGACTCTCTCTCTCTCTCTCTCTCTCTCTCTCTCTCAGGATTTCATGTAAATATTTTATGATGGTGCCAACTCCGGGTTAGTTCCACAAATTTTGAACTTTTAGCTATTTTATAAGTGCAACATAACATGAAAATTTCCCAGTTTCACGCAATCTTCATGTTTGAGCCCTATTCGAAATATTTTTTTTACGCAGCTATTATCATTGTACCAAACAGGCGACCTTCAACAGCGTGAATTCAGCGTTATTAAATAAGATAAGTGTAACACATTTCTTATAGAACTTTTTTATTGCTGAATAAAATACAAAAAAACCATATGTTACCATCAACTATAAGGATAACATTGTTACCGGTTTATGATGAAACGTTTCACCACCGGATACATTATTGATGAGATAAAATTCCACCAGCCATGCTGATCGAGCAGCGCAAAACAGGTCTCCGAAATTATAATTCATAATAAAACCGTAACTAGCAGATAGTTAATTCATCAAAAGTTCGAACCCCGCAATTACTCTGAGTGCCGAACTCAAAGACCGAAGGAAAGAAAGTTTCACTTAGCTGTTGGAAATTCTAGTGTACAGTCTAAATGGTAGTGTTTTTCTGATGGATAAGTCTATATCGTTTCGGGACTCGATATTTTTGTTGAAATATGATTAATCATAACGAATGGTAACTTAGTAGCGTACATCCGGAAACAATTATTTCGGGGATTGCTATACACCGTTGACACCGAATATATTTTTCACATAAAATCGCATAAAGTATGTCTCGTTTAAAGTGTACTTTAAGATAAAAACATAAAACAGAAACTGTAATTTGTAAATATACATTTTTTCATTCACATGTGTGAGATAAGCTTATTATATAAAACGTTCATGTAACGCAGATGTATATATATACCGTGTATATTCAATTTTCAAAAATCGTGATCAGTAACAGCTACTGGGCGACAAACTCAATAAAGCAATCTGACCTTTTCACTTTTTCTAAATTGTGTTTAAGATTAGGTTTCATTATAGAGATGCTTTCTCCCTCGTCCTCGTTAACGGACGATATATAGTCAATATGAAAATACAAATATCGTTACATCAATTGTGTAGAATTTATCAGAGTACCTTATTTATGTAACATCTGAGCTATTCAGTTTAACAACTCATCAAATTAAAGTGACTTACGATTTAATTACCGTCTCTACCTTCGTCATTATCGCTGTTTGATTACAGCAGCAGACACGAAGCAGACTACCTATCATATCATCAAAGTCTAGCGTGTCCTTCCCCGTCCATTACAGACAGTAGGAATCACTGGATCGTTACGACGCAAGTATGTGCCAATGTTGGTCTTGACGCAAGTGATGGCTCTGTCAGTACGTTTGACACAGTACAGGCACGAATAACCGAGGGAGGGAGGGGGCGAGGGTGAGAGTTCTGCCACCTTTTTTGACAATGTTCATTCCTGCTTCTTTTTTTTTCAATCAAAGTTAGTTGTTTTCACATGCAAAGTAAGATAGAATGAGCGATTGTCCTCCTCCCTCCCCCCCCCCCCCCCCATAGTTTTGATAGTGGTATTACGCTCCCCACCCCCACCCCCACCCCCGACTCGGAATTTTTGTTTGTTTTGAATTTTTGGAGGAATAACATCTTTTAAATTGGGGGAGGGGGTAGACAATTCTGAAAGAATTTTTTCTTCCGACTGCCCCCCCCCCCCCCCGCCCACTTTGTACAACGGTGCTACGTGCTTGACATTTTTACTATGTGTGTATTAATTGAAATATTTACTAAATATCAAGATGATTAAAGGTAGATATATATTTTATCAAATTGAAAAAAAAGTTCCAATATGTTGTGCTCTGTTTTTCGCGGAGTGATCTGTCCTTGATAGTGCTAGTTATCAAGTCATTTGTTATTTTCAATGGCTTGTTTTAATGCAGTACAACATTAGTAAATTAATCATATTGGGTTTGCCATACAATTTTCTGGTTTCGAGAATTGTTACAGTTTTCTGACATTTTTGGCAGTCAGTATTGGAATAAGTAGACTACCAGGTAACCCAAAATCTTAAATAAATTATGACAAACGTATATGTGCTTTCATTGTGAGTAAGATGAAATATTAATTTTGATTTACAACATGTATTCGATAAGTCACTAACTTTTATTTTTAGTTTCAAGAATATGAATAGTGGAATACTGGTAATTTGAATATGGATTTTTAAAATCAGTTTGTTCTGGTCAACAAGGACTATATCTAGATCCGTGATTCTTCCTTGTATACAAATAAACTGCACACGGTGTATTATCTAATCATATTAAATACAAAGGTAATCAGATCCGCGGGCTCCCTCTCCAGTCTATTGACGAAGACATATCAATATGATATCTCAGATGAAAATCCTTCAAAAATGAGTGATTTTTCTTGCAAAATAAATATCCAATTTGAATACCTGACCTTTCTCAATGACAAAAATGAAAATCATAAATGCATCAATTATATAAAGAATAGATCGTATTTCCAATATTCTAGCTGCACCAGGTGTTGAAGAACATTAACGTAAATGTTCATGACTTCAAAATCTATAAATGACTGCATGGAAACGACATGCATTTAACGCCTGCGCAGTGCATATGTACATTAAGTAAAGTGGTATGATTGATTAATATGCATTAAGACATGCGGATTCCTGGACGTATATCATTGAAGACATTTGGTCTGCACAGAATTTTATCTTTTAGTGTTTCTGTCACTCAAGTGCCGACTGGGAGAAAAAAGAACCAGAGTCTGAAGCAGACAATCACTATGAAAGGCCTTAATTTCTGTATGGATTTCTTTGTCCTTTCTTCTATGAAAAGATCAACTATGCCCTGCAATATTGATAAACATATCAGTCATGCATGTTCTTTATTTGACTGTCTCAAAATCCTTTGAAGAAACTACAAAACATATTAATTTAAAAGAAAAGTGTTACAGAAAAATACTAGGGCTTTAATCACTCTGTGAATGTCATTTTCAATAACATATACGCTGATGGTAAAAAAGAAATGCCAAGAAAAGCACGCGATAGAAACTAGAACAAGCGTTTTGCATTTCACGTTGTATTGTATATCAGTCAATTTCAGATGGAGTTGGACACCAATGGATTTGTGATTTTCCATTTCTTGTCTCTCTCTCTCTCAAAAACAAAATGTACCCAGACTTTGAGAGGTCCATCTTTTTATTGGTTCTCAATGCGTCTGATGAATTCCTGAACAAGCAGTGGCACAGTGAGTGGTCAGACTTATCTAAATTAATTGTCAGGTGATGTATCTGTATAACCCCAAGAGTTTGACGTCTTGCAAAGATGGACAGAAGCTTGATTTAGAATCTTCCATCTAGGTTTCAACTTGTTTCCGAAATGAATTCCTGGAATCGGTTACCAGATATACATATGTCTCTTTGTCATCCCAAGTGACGTATGTCTTGCACAGACAGACACTCAGTGAACTTCACGTGTCAAATACCAGTCGGACGTCATGGACTGAATGTCGATAAAACGCTGCAATGTCACTGGTGAAATACAAACGACACAGTTCGCCAGACGGGTTACAATTACGTCAGATTAATCTGATAGACGAGACACTTTCCACAATGAACATTATCTGTGAGGCTGCTGGGATTGCAATACTACACCTCATATTATTGTAAAAGACTTGTTGAAGTGTTGAGAATCATCCATGTAAATTGTGAAACACATAGATTAGCTGCAGGTACTTAGGGATGTAACTAGAAACTCGTCACTCATCCGACAAAATAAATCGGATGCATTACCCAAATCATGAATACTTGTTTATATCGACAGATGCATCATGCATGCAAGTTTGAAACACACAAGGACCAGGAGATTGTTGAAAATGAGCCATTCGTGCTGCAAAACAAAGAACTTTAGCCTCTGTGCATCTGAAAATATGGTTCAGATGCAGCATCACAATCAAGAAGGCTTGTACAATTTCAAATTATGTAGCGTTAATGATTTCTCGGCAAGAGACCATTAAAAACTTTCACCTGACTGTATTCTACATCTCATGGTTCTATTTCCGCGAACATTTAGTCCCAGCGAACCGAAAAAGTCTGTATGTTATAAACCATGTTTCCACCAAATTGCTGGAATCATCATGGATTTGAAATGCTAATATGGCATTCACAATATTTTAGTTTATTCTTCTGTGCAATTTATGGTCCATATTATTTCTATATATCACAGTATTTTCAAACACAAGCGAAAACAATCTGTTACAGCCTTGCAGTCGGTGTGCCTTAATTCAGCCAATGCATCTCTTTTTAAAATCGTATGCATGTAAGTCATATTGCATAAAACTATACCAATCTAGTATAAAAAGGAAGAGTCGTGTTACTAACATAAAATACCCCACACATCGAAATAACTCAGACATTACGACATCACTAAACGTTTCACATTTTACACAATGACATAACTCAAAGCGTTTCAAATATTACTTTACACAACGACATAACTCAAAACGTTTCGCACTTTACACTTTACCCTACACATTAACATAGCTTACACCGCTTTACATAACGACCTAACTCGGATCGCTTCACATAATACCTCACATAACGACATAACTCAAGATCGCTTCACATAATACTTCACATAATGACATAACTCAAGATCGCTTCACATAATACCTCACATAACGACATAACTCAAGATCGCTTCACATAATACTTCACATAATGACATAACTCAAGATCGCTTCACATAATACCTCACATAACGACATAACTCAAGATCGCTTCACATAATACTTCACATAATTTCATATCTCAAATCACTTCACATAATACCTCACATAACGTTATAATAATAATAATAATTGGTTTTTATATAGCGCTTTTCCAGCGTATGCTGCTCAAAGCAGCTTTACGATACTTTATTTCCCCGGCAGACCTTATATCAATCTAGAACTTTCTCAGCTTCCTGGGAAGCATACAGTGTAGGCTGACATTACAGTCGCCAGAGCATTAACATTCTAACAATATCTTTCACTGTCCAGGTACACTTTTTACACTTGGGTGGAGTGAGGACAGTCGTGTATAGTGCCTTTCCCAAGGACACAACGTCAGCCCTGCCGCGGCCAGGACTCGAACCCACGACCTTTCGGTCGGGAGTCTGACAGCCTAATCGATAGGCCACCGACACCACATGATATCCTTGTGCCACATAATTATAACATAGATCCGGGTTCGAATAGGTCCTAAGTACCTTTTAGTTTTTGTAAGAGGCGACAAAAGGGGGTGGTCCTTCAGATGAGACCGAGGCCCTGAGTCACAGCAGGTTTGACACGATAAAGATCCCCTCCGTGCTCAATGGCCGTAAGCGCCGCGCATAGGTCTAAATTTTGCAGCCCTTCACCGGCAATGGTGACGTCTCTATGAGTGAAAAATTCTCGCGAGGGACGTTAAACAATATACAATCAATCAGACGCTCTGTCACGCAGGTCATCCTAAATCACGAGCAGAATGACAGAGTACATTAGAGCAGGAACAGTTTGGTTCAAGCCGCTTAGAATCCGAAGATCCCAAAGTACAGTGGAAAATCATCTGACTTATGGAAATACAGAATGTATCAAAAATTTTCAGGTATAGTGTGGAGTTTACAATTATTGTTTATACTATGTATATGTAAAAATATTTAGACGACACCAATCGAGTAAAACAAAGTTGTAAATCGTGTGTTTAGTTACAAAAGATTTCCATTAGAAGATGACTGCTTTGACTTCATCTATTATAGAATAATGTGGCCACACACTGAAGTATAAATCTGCGCAGATTGTTTTATTGAAATCAGAGGAACACTAATAATAATAATAATGATAAAGACTATCAGAGTTATTATATCAACGTTCCTCTGCGTTCTATAGAACAATCTGCGCAACTTTATACTGCGATGCTGGGTCATAAGGATGTCCTCATTTTATTTGAAATGAAAAATGCATTATTTGATATTTCTATGAAGCAATTTCTACAAAATGAACGCAATTTGTTTTACTATATTGAAATGGTTTTAACCCAAGCAACGAAGAGATGTTGGATGTCCGCATCGAAAAAGTGACATAACGATGAGCGGCACTCATGAAATCTTATAATTTGATAAAGAATACAGAATTTAGAGCAAGGAAAACACAGGCCTGTGGAAACACCAGATGTCAGATGCCTAGGAGGAGTAGTTACCCGTTTAAGTGAAACTCCCTCTGTGAGCCCAGTATATATTTTGATCAGGTAAACGGAGCAGTCCGTTGTCAAAATCAGAATGTAAAGAACGGGCTAATAATTGGAATGACACACGTCAGACAGTATTTAACCTAATGACAGATTGTATTTACAAATTAGAGCATCATAACGACCATAGAATTTGCGAAATGATGGCTTTAAATGAGACGGTCAAATTACCCATGTAATACCTTAATTATTTCAAAATTTGATCATATGAAGAACATGGTCTCATGT
Organism: Ostrea edulis; assembly: GCF_947568905.1. Taxonomy (NCBI): domain Eukaryota; kingdom Metazoa; phylum Mollusca; class Bivalvia; order Ostreida; family Ostreidae; genus Ostrea; species Ostrea edulis. The sequence goes on along the minus strand of NC_079167.1, from coordinate 32,313,245 downwards.
ATCGATTGATTGTTATGTTTTTACTGTTTTCCGCCACACTCAACAATTTTTCAGTATCGAATCAACGGACATGTTAACATGAACACCACATGCAGGTAATAATAGAATTTTCTACAAAGGTATGGAAAATTGTGAAGCTGAAATAATCCAGTGTGTCATAAAGAGGAGTTGTTAGATTGTCAACGTCTGTATTCAGTAAAACAGCCAGATTTGAAACATATGTGGAAGACTCTGTGGTGTCTTTTATTTCGAGAATATCATATCGACGTATGGTATGAATGAGAGTGAATATTGTTGATAAATTAAACGTTGTTCATGTATCTAAATATCGAGTTGAAAGCTACAGCAAGAAAGGTCTTCTCATGAATAAATTCCTAAAATTTTATAGAGGTATCATTATCTTGGAAAACCATTCAAAGATAGATAAAAAAAAAACCCACATCTAATATCATTTATATATCATGTTTTCATCACTTAAAAGTACCAAATGACTTGTACAAAAGTAACTACTAACACAAACATTTAAGTAATTTTAGAAAAGGGTACAATCAAAATTACAAAATAGTAGGAAATTTAACATGCCCTCTGGTTAACTTTTAGGCTCTATATGTGCTCGATCTCAATTTGTTTTGTACAAAAATTGTAAAACTTATACTGATCACTAGAAATTCATTTAGTAGTAATCTCGTCAGACGTAGTTTCTGTACCAAAACCTTTGATAATTTGACTTGTAAATCTTCTAACGTTGTCTACGCTATTGAGTGTAACCTATGTGGCTAAATTTATGTGAGAGAAACTAAGGGTTTACTTGATAAAAGAATATCGAGGCACATATTTCAAATAAATAATGGTGGTAACCAACTTCTTTACAAGCATTTCAATTCACCGGACTACTCCATCTTGTCCATGGAGGTAAGGATTTTTGAGAAAAAATTACCATCACATAAACAAATCAACATTAAGTACCCCTTTCCGTAGACAACGAGAAGATTACTGGATCAAAACCCTAGGTACTGCATTTCCATACGAATGCAATGATAATGTATATGATATAGGAAATTTGACTATTCCACAAGAAAATATCGTGAATGTGATGGGACTCTTTCTCAATACTCAAAGACGGAACGGAGTCATGGACATCTTCATATAAAAGACCAAGTATAAACGATGTCACGTATGATTCACTTTTACCTTGCGTCAATAGACAATTAGTTCCACATCATATTCGTACAAAACTTTGCTCTGCTCTATTGAGAGTTTTACATACGTGATTCCAAGAAGCCACAGCTAGTCTGTACTTGGACTTTTCAACACCCGAACATAGACTGAACTCTATGATTATGGATGTTGCCAATCACAGGCTCTTTAAACCATCACGGGTCATGGACGATATGCCTTCCAAATCATGCCGCCAGTTCCTTAAGCTCAAATTTACAAACAAAGGAATATGTGCCGTCAACATAAGCAACATTCTTCGTCATAAAAAAGTTCAGTCGTGTATTCCAACTTATTTCAAGTTCAAGTCTACACCCAGTATTTCCTACAATTATACTTCTAATATCGCATCCAAACTTTTTAATGATAAACAAACTTTGCAATGCCTAGATGTAGACCATCATATATTTAAACCACCAACATGTTCTTCTTCTTCATCTGTTTTCAACTATAATCCAGTTGGACATGCATTACTGGTGATGTTGATATTGTTGAAAATGAGGACCTCAAATCACTTATTCTAAAAGGTCTTAAATACAGAGAACCTCGGTCTTTCAATTGGCGACAGAACTTCGTCTCTATTCTGAATTCTGTCGAAGATTATGTCAGACGATGGGCTAAATATGAAAAAGAACTTCATACATTGTCAAAATGGATTAAAAGTATAAGAAGAATATTAAAATCCCGCATTAGACATATGAAAACAAAAGTACGTACCATCTATCCTTCTGTGTTTAGTAAACCAGAAGTGATAAAAGAATTAGATAGGCTATATGAGGAATATGTTTTCGTTCCAGCTGACAAAGCTTGTACCGATATTGTCTTTGTTTGTAAGGTTCATTATTACAACAGTTACTGTATTTTAAATGAACTTGGCATTAATTCCACTTTTGGTAATCGTACTTATACTCCAACTGCCCTTTCAAAACAGGAAATTCTTCCAAACCATGCTTCAGTTTTAGATACATTTCTATCCCAGTCAATTGGTCGAATGAATATGGGTTACCGTACCTATACTGGATTAAAAACCCGTATAGATACATTGCTGGATCCAGTAAGTGCTCTACCAAGCCCTATCTTTGCTCCACACGAAAATATCAACAGCTGTGAAGGAAAAACTTCAAACTTATTGTGCGACTACATATGCCAGAAGGGGTGTTTGATTGAATATTGTTTAACGTCCCTCTCGAGAATAGTTCACTCATATGGCGTCACCACTGCCGGTAAAGTGCTACAAAATTTAGGACTATGCTCGGCGTTTATGGCCATTGAGCAGGGAGGGATCTTTATCATGCCACACCTGCTGTAACACGGGACCTCGGTTTTTGCGGTCTCGTCCGAAGGACCTCCCCATTTAGCCGCCTCTTACGGCAAGCAATGATAACCTATTCTAACCCGGATCCCCACGGGACCCAGAAGGAGTGTAAATCATATGTGGATTCTAAAAAATTCTAAAGAACATTTAGTAAACTTGAAATCGCAAAACTTTCTTTAAATCAACAACATCAAAACGTATGACTTTTCAACACTTTACACGATCATTCCTCATGATAACTTAAATACTAGACTTTTTGGCATCATAGACAGTTGCTTCTTCAGCAAAATGAAAAACGCTAATATTCATATCAAATAGTGATCAGTCATCCAAAAAAAATACTTTCTTAACACCACTTTGATTCCATGCTCAAGTACTGAAGTTGAAATATAAATATGCTGGAGTTTCTCATTGACAATATCTTCATGGTCTTTGGTGATCAGGTCTTCCAATAGTCTGTTGAAATTCCCATAGGCACGAATTGTGCTCATTTGTTAGCTGACCTGTTTTATATTCCTATGAAGCAGAATTTATTCAAAAACTTCTACGTGAGAAGAAAAAAATCTCTCGCTGTTGCCGTCAATTCTACATTTAGATATATCAATGACGTTTTTATCTATTACCAATAATAACTTTCATTCAAATGTCGACTCGATATATCCCTGTGAACTCGAAATAAAAAAAAACCACACCACAGAGTCTTCCACTTCTGCTTCATACTATTGAAAGTAAATACTAACGGCAAACTAGCAACTCAACTTTATGACAAACGGGGTGATTTCAACTTCTCCATCGTCAACTTCCCACATTTATATAGCAATATTCCATTATCACCTGCATATGGTGTTTATATCTCTCAGCTGATTCGATACGCAAGAGCTTGTTCTGCATATGGTCAGTTTTTAAATCGAGGCAGGCTACTGGCAAACAAGTTGATGGTACAGGGGTTTCAACCGTTTCGTTTAAAGTCAGCACATCGCAAATTCTATGGTCGTTATAACGATCTAGTTTGCAATTACAACCTATGATTGGGTCAAGTGCTGTATGACATGTTTCATACCGATTGTTAGGCCGTTCTTGACACACATATTTTGACTACGGATAACTCCGTTTACCTGGTCAAGATATAGGGCTCACGGCGGGTGTGAACAATTGACAGGGGATGCTTACTCTTCCTAGGCACCTGATCCCACCTCTGGTGTGTCCAGGGGTCCGTGTTTGCCCAGCTATCTATTTTGTATTGTTTATAGGAGTTATGAGATTGATCACTGTTCGTTATCTTCACCTTTATAGGAGTTATGAGATTGATCACTGTTCGTTATCTTCACCTTTATAGGAGTTATGAGATTGATCACTGTTCGTTATCTTCACCTTTATAGGAGTTATGAGATTGATCACTGTTCGTTATCTTCACCTTTCATCAGGAAAACAGTCTTTAGACTATGCAGAGATAGCATATCAGAATACATTATTCTAATCAATCTGCGTTTGAATTCCCAGTTGTATAATAAAGAAATCATGAAAACCAAAAATCGATTGCATTTTAATTATCTAGAAAATGTTTTTAACAATGCTGCTCCTGATCCTTTTCATTAAAATGATACTTCATATTTGATTATTGAGAGAGAGAAAATACAGTAAAAAAAAATACAGTTCCTTCGTCACATGCTTTGTGTTATACATGTATGACAACTACCAGTAGCAAATATTATGGCCACACTATTTAGAATCGTATTGCAGTAGACAAAAATCATGCATGTAGAACTTAGAATGATTTCAGCTTTGGGTGAGGGTTAGGATCAGAGTTAGAGTCTGAAATGTGTACCTGCACAAAAAACCCATTTCATTCTATAAATGTTAGAGATTATTTCTTAAGTGGAAAATTACTTTGCAATTGCTGTGATGTTATGATATTGTCTTTAGCAAGGACGTTAGGTTTTCAGATTTCTGATGCGTAATATCCAGGACTTTACATCATGGTTGGGTGTCAATAATCGCCGAAATCCACACCACACTCTGCTGGTTAACCAACAGTATAAGAGTTATGAGGGGGATACTCCGTTTGAGTTTCGTCAATTTGTAGTTTTGCACAAGATTTAAACACATTTTCCCTCTAAGTTCGGAATATATCCTTGCTGAAAATCTTTGAACTATCTGTTTATCAAAGATCAGAGTCGCTGGGAAAAGAATCGTGAAGTTTATTATGTGTAAGATTTTCAGTGTAGCTTTGTATCCGGTTCCATCAACACTCACATGGGTATTATCTTAAACTAAGATTCACAGTTCTATTAAATGTTTAAATTTAAGTTAAATTTCTTCACTAGACAACACATTTAGGAATATTCCCATACTACGAGGGAACTCTTGTTCACAGTTCTATTAAATGTTTAAATTTAAGTTAAATTTCTTCACTAGACAACACATTTAGGAATATTCCCATACTGCGAGGGAACTCTTGTTCACAGTTCTATTAAATGTTTAAATTTAAGTTAAATTTCTTCACTAGACAACACATTTAGGAATATTCCCATACTACGAGGGAACCCTTGTTCGTGATTAGACTGCTACGTTTTTTGAACTACATAAAGTAGCACTCAAGGCTGTTCTTTGAACGTTATTGAAAATAACTTCCTTGTTACACACCCACAATTAATATCTTATTAATCGTTCGTCTTTATATGAAAAAACAAGTCTCATATTCCTTATGATATATACCCCACATGTCTGCAATATAATCGAGGGAGACGACGGACAAACATTGCATTAAATAATGACAAGGGTTGCATCAAATATGTGTTTCCTTTACTGATGTTTTTTTTTTTTTACAATAAACAGCAGTTATATTTCTTGGAATAATTATTCCCTCTGTGCTTCTTTCATGGTAAGTCACTTCGTACAGTGCACGCCTGTCTAGACTCACTGCTTTTGTTACTGGTGTCGATTGCGTGTAAAACAAATCTCTAAAATAAATATCTGTTTACCAAACATAACTTGCATCCTCTAATTTTCGTCTAGTGTTACCCAGGGGTATGAGAAATTCATGGCAGTTGTCAATGAGCAGATTGTGTATTTACTGTGTCCTACAGGATCTAAAATATGCTCTGCCGGATACATACAACAATATGTACATTCCCTGAATCTTTTCTCTTATATTTCGTTTGAAATTGACTTTGCTTTCATCATAAACAATGAATACATGTTTGTCCGCTTAATCATTACCAAATAAGGAGCGTCATCAAGGTCAAATAATGCATTGGTTGTTCCGTTGAAAGTAACGAATGGGTCAACGATATGATGTCCTAGTTTCACAGGCACTTGACGTTTTAAATATCTATAATAAAAAAATTAAATTGTCTTCCTGTAAACATAATATTATGTTTACAGGAAGACAATTTTTTTAATTTATTTTTGTTAAGGCCGCAGCTGCATCTATAAATGAGGGAAGAAAATACTTGTAGCAGTTGATGGTGTTCATAAGTTATCGTTCTGGCAGTTCTACACGGTGTTTTCTTATTAGTATTTTTGCTGTTTCTTCACTTGTTTTCAAATTATGTTGTTATTTTGCTGTTGAATTTGGTTTTTATTTACGACTTTAGTTATATATTCTATAAGCCACTACAATAATTCACTCATACTACTACATGTAAAACAATTCACCATATCTTGAATGATAAAGGTCTGCCTGGTATTGAGTCCTTTAAGAATCATGGTTTTAATCAGCCTGGACAGTTTGGTGCTCATGCCATAAAAGAAAAGATTATTACTTTTGACTTCATGTAATACATATAAAATGGAGGCTGATGAGAGGAAGACACCAACATGTATATATTTTAAGATTCAAAGGTCAAGGTCACAATCAGATACAATATACCATAAAAGCTGATCATACACTCGACAGATTTGTTTACCTCTACATTTTCTAGTTTACTATATACATATGTATATGTTGATTCCTCTGGTAATTCAATTCACTGATAGTCCGAATAAACACGCTAATTACTTTACACATTACTGTATAAATCTTTATACTTATAGGTCTCAATTGTTTAATGTATATATCTTATATTTCACGATGTTTAGTGAATTGTAATGTCCGTGTATGCTCCATGGATCTCCTTATTTCAATTTTACATGTATTTTCCTCAAATTTATTGTGATATATCTTTTTACACCTTTGAACGAAATGGTCTTTTTCCTCGAAACTATTACGTCCAGCATTCCACGAAACCAATGAGTACAAGGCTGAGAAATCGTGCGATGGCCAAACTTTCACAGACCAACAGGCAACAATGAAGGGTGCATGCGAAGAAACTGAGGGTTGAACTTATTGGTCTGGTAATTAGCTTTTCAGTTTTCTATATTCTCTAAAATGAAAAAAGAGTTCCTTATATAGTATATACTGATTGTTGGTGCTTATTTGACTGAAAACCTTTTAATATTTTGCCTTTGTATTTAGAAATTGGAATGACACACTCAAGATATTGACAAAATACCCGATCCAGTTCAAAAACAGTTTCTCAGATGTGAAAAATCTTGAACCCCATTATGTGGTTTTAGGTTTAGAAACAACTGGACTTAGTAATTTGGAGTTTTGAAATTTTATCTTGTCTGTGGGAGGTGCAAAGTTATAACAACCAATGATTACTGTGTGATATTGAAACATTTTCGTAATTTTCTTTATAACATCTGATAATATTTTATATCTCACGGCGGGTGTGACCGGTCGACAGGTGATGCTTACTCCTTAGGCACCAGATCCCACCTCTGGTGTTCCAGGGGTCCGTGTTTGCCCAACTATCTATTTTGTATTGCTTAGGGGGGTTATGAAACTGACCACTGTTCGTTATCTTCACCTTTCATCTTTATTATTGTCAAATATTTTATACCAAAAATATGAATGGATTGATTGATTGATTCAATACTATTTAATGTCCTCTCGAGAATCTTTCACTCATATGGAGACGTCACCATTGCCGGTGGAGGGCTGCAAAATATAGGCCTATGCTCGGCGCTTACGGCTTTTGAGCAGGGAGGGATCTTTATCGTACCATACCTGCTGTGACATGGGACCTCGGTTTTGGGTTTCATCCGAAGGACCGCCACATTTAGTCTCCTCTTACGACAAGCAAGGGGTACTGAGGACCTATATTGTAACCCGGATCTCCACGGGACAAAAATGAATGGATGGGGTTCAATGTTTATCAGTCCAATTACAATACAAGATTACAAAGTAGCATTTCTATGAAAGGGTTTATTATGAATCTTCAAAGGGGATTACCTCAGGTGTTTGGAAGGAGTGAGCATCTCCTGCTGCCATGCCACGTCCCTCACAATATCTCTGAAAAATGGGGTGGAGGTCTCATTCCAAATATTTTAAATATTTATGTAATATACATGTATTAGCATTTCGTCGATAAGTGACATTGTCAAAGTACTAACAAGACTTTTTTTTCTCTACACTACCCCAAAAGTTGAATAAAGGCCTAAATCATTTAACAAAGGCGCCCTTACTATTACAATGGGCTTTGGGGTTTTCAGGTCTCTCCAACAGACTATTAATCCAAACTCTAAGCGTCGGCACCAGATCAATAATTAAAGCGGATAAAAATCATTTTAGCTGAGATTCAGTTAAGATTTTCTTTAAATACGTAATGATATTCATGTTCAGAAGCAATGAAGGGACATATCCAATTTAAAACAAACTAACAAGTATAATTGGTTTCCTCGCATTCAAAAACGTTCCCTCGGATTGTCATTATTTACCTTGCAATTTGGGTATCATTCCTTGTCTGTAGGAACAGATTTCCAATCCGATAGTCCCAGGGAAAAGATTGCTAATCCAAAGTAACGGATTGCTGAATTCGAGGGAACGTTTTACTTTGGAGATTAATTTCCAATCGCTATATATATTCCTTCAAAGATTTCGATACAATTATTGAAGACTTAAAAAAGTTTCGTTTTCTTTTATTAAGTTTATAGATGTAATGAATATATTGTTGTATAATTACTTTTCCAGTGTTTTGTCTTTGATATCTTTCATACTTAGATATTTTATTGAAAGTAAACTGTATGACAAACGGGATGATTTCAGCTTCTCCATCGTCAACTTCCCATATTTATGTAGAAATATTCCATTACCACCTGCACATGGTATTTATATATCTCAACTGATTCGATACGCAAGAGCTTGTTCTGCGTATAGTCAGATTTTAAATCGATAATTTGGATTACATTTACTATCTTATAAATGTGGATTTAAAATGCATATGGGGGTATATGATAAATTTATCATTACTAAAGTAACTTGATCCGAAGAGTTTGATCACGTCTCGTTGACAGGCGCGGATCATCAGATCAAACTCAACGCAAGTGACTGTAGTAATAATATATATATATATATATATATATATATATATATATATATATATATATATATCACCTGCAAGAGCTTGTTCTGCGTATAGTCAGTTTTTAAATCGAGGCAAGCTACTGACAAACAAGTTGATGGTACAGGGGTTTCAGTAGTCTCGATTGAAGTCAGCATTTCGCAAATTCTATGGTTGTTATAACGATCTAGTTCGTCAATACAACCTATCATTGGGTCAAATGCTGTCTGACATGTTTCATACCGATTTTTAGGCCGTTCTTAGCACACTGATTTTGTCTACGGATTAGTCCATTTACCTGATCAAGATACAGGGCTCACGGCGGATGTCACCGGTCGACAGGGGATGCTTACTCCTACTTGGCACCTCATCCCACCTCTGGTGTGTCCAGGGATCCGTGTTTGTCCAACTATCTATTTTGTATTGCTTGTAGGAGTTATGAGATTGATCACTGTTCGTTATGTAAAACTTATACGGTACCAATTTTGATGCACCAGATGCGCATTTCGACAAATAATGTCTCCTCAGTGATGCTCAACCGAAATGTTTGAAATCCGAAATAACAATGAAGTGTTAGAGCTATTATAGCCAAAAACAGCGTGCCAAAAAAACAAAACAAATGGAGTCAAATTCGTCTAAGGATAAGAGCTATGCATGAGGGAGATAATCCTTAATTTTGAAATGAATTTCTAAATTTTATAACATCAATTAAATATACATCCGTATTAACAAGCTAGTAACGAAGTACCTAGCTACTGGGCTGTAGAGACCCTCGGGGACTAACAGTTATCTTCACCTTTCATCTTTACCAATTGTAATGATAGCCATTTCCTCATGAATGTGTTGTAGTTATGAACAATGTGCGTATGAACCTTGCTAGTGCGTTTATTCTAACGTCTGGGAATTCCGACAGAAATGAAAGTAAAATAGGAAAAATAAATTCCATCTTTGAAACATGCTAGAATATGAACCGTCGCAGTTCATGCCCTCATGCATCTTCAAAAAATGGAATTTATCTCCTAAATATATATCAGGAAAAGGTGAAGATAACGAACAGTGATCAATCACATAACTCCTATAAGCAATGCAGGGAAAACACACAATTTGTTCACCGACAACAACCATGAATTCCCTCGATATCATCAGACGATGTACGTTATATTGGGTAAAAGATTCTTGCAATCGACACTAGTATCAAGAGCTGAGGTGAGTGTAGACAGACGTCGCCATACGCTTTTTTCCCAGTCACTAGACACAACATATACCGCAAATTACTCAACCTGCATATCTGGACACTTTTATAAAAGTGAATTATCAGCATATTGATACCACAAATACCTATTAATGTTGGCGTTGAAAAGGCAACAGGAATTATAATTGATGGCTCAAAGTTGATAGTGAAAGGTCAAGAAATCAATGCCCTACATATAAAAGATGGCTCTCACACATTTTCTTGAATATTTAAAAAAAAGACTTAATGACATAATCCTGGTTTTCCACAATAACAGAGTGTTTGATTTCCGTGTTTTGACTTATGCAATAAACAAGTGTGGACTGGGTCAAGAATTTGTGAAAGTGGTCAAGACGTTTGTTGACTCGTTGACGGTCATAAAAGCTAAACATCCACATCTACCAAGTTGTAATAAGGAAAAACTTGCAGAACATTTTAGTATACATATAATGCCCACAATGCTGTGGATGATGTGATAACCTTGACAACATTTTTGTAGCATCAAACAGTAATGATGCTGAGGTCATGAAACACTCGTACAGTTCAGTTTGCCATTTGAAACAGGAATTATTTATTGCTGCCAAGGAAAGAAATGTCCGATCTTTTGACACAGTTATAGCCAAAGGAATTATGAGGATACATTTTGCCGAAAACATTGCTGGCTCAGTATTAGCACTTGGGCATTTGAAAACAATCTTTGAAAGAAATGGGGAGGATGTACTGATGTGCGTGTTTACGTCAAAAACTGACGGAAAACCAAGAGTCCCCTCAACTTAAGTGTTGGAAAATGTGACTCCAAAATTGTGTGATTATTTTTCAAATTTGTAACATATATTTATTTCATCAAAATGTATGAGTACAATAAGGTATTATGTGGAAAGTAATTTTGATTTTATAACAAAAATCTTGTAGATTACAGTAATGAGTTATTCCTTGGGCATCAAATACAATCACATATTTATGTTGAAAGGGCAAATTTATTTATTAGCTCATTTCTTACATACAATGTATTAGCCCCATATTGTTGTCAAAGTAATTCTGTTTTATTATAGGGATTTGCATGGCCTAGTATTGATATACATGAGTGTATTGGAGGAGGTGGTGTTTTGTTCAGAGTTAACTTCCCCAGACAAATAAGGGCCAAAAGTTGTCTTAATGTTAAAACCCATACTTTAACTTTTCCATTGATACAATAATCATATACTTTTACTTGCATAAAATAATGTTTAGGAACTTATTCTGTACATGCATAAGATATTTTTAGGTGTCGTTGTTTATGCGATTTGTAAGGTGTTTAGAAGCGAGAGTTATTTCCCATGATTGAAATTTTCAATTATATAATTCATTCCAGGTCCCTCGTTTATTAGTTATAATCATAATAATAGTGATCAGCACTCCTATTGGAATAAAGTTATAAATGATCATAATTGGCGTTTTCCTTGAATTTTTATCATGAGCAAAATGGCATTTCCAATCACCCAGAGTTATTTCCCCATGAAAAATAAGGGCAAACTTTTATCTTTTCTGAAGACCCCATATATATACCTAATGATTTTATGTACTAAAGAATTGCCTTTCTTTGCATAAAAATGTGACCTATTATTTAAGTCTTACCTTAACTTACAAGAGGCAGGCTACTGACAAAACAAGTTGATGGTGAAGGGGTTTCAAAAGTTTCGTTTAAAATCAGCATTTCGCAAATTCTATGGTCGTTATAACGATCTAGTTTGCCAATACAACCTATCATTGGGTCAAATGCTGTCGGACGTGTTTCATATCGATTATTAGGCCGTTCTTGGTACACTGATTTTGACTACGGATAACTCTGTTTACTTGATCAAGATGTACATGTAGGGCTCACGGTGGGTGTGACCTGTCGACAGGGGGTGCTTTAATGTACTCATCCTAGGCATCTGACCCCACCTCTGGTGTGTCCAGGGGTCCGTGTTTGCCCAACTATCTATTTTGTATTGCTTGTAGGAGTTATGAGATTGATCACTGCTCGTTATCTTCACCTTGCATCCAACCTTTGGTTTGCCCGGAGGTCTGTGTTTGCCCAACTCTTAATGTTGTATTGCTTATAAGAGTTATGAGATTGATCACTGTTTATTATCTTCACCTTTCATTGCAGCGTTATTAGATCTACACAAAGTAGCACTCAAGGCTTTTCTTTGAACTTTATTGGAAATAACTTCCTTATTACACTCTCGCAGTCAATATCATATTAATCGTTCGTCTTTATAGGAAAAAGAAGTGTCTTGTTATAATATATATTCCAAATATTTGAAATGTGATCTAGGGAGGCGACGGACAAGTATCGTAGAATACGTGCGTTGTTCACAGAAAATCAGGGTTTTTTTGTTAACATTAGTTATATTTCATGGAAGGATTATTTTCTCTCTGTAATGTTTTTAAATTACATTACCTTGTATAGCGACATCTGTCTACACTCGCCTCAGCTCTTGATATTAGTGTCGATTGCAAGAATCTGTTACCAAACAACGTGCATCGTCTGATTTTCCTCTAGTGCTATCGAGGAAATTCATGGTTGTTGTCGGTGATCACTGAAAATGTAAATATACAACAAAATTTTCATTACATCTATAAACGTTTTAAAATAAAATAAAAGAAACTTCTGATGTCTTCAATAATTGTATCGAAATCTTTTAAGGAAAATATACAGCGATTGGAAATTAATCTGCAACGTAAAACGTACCCTCGAATTCAGCAATCCGTTCCTTTGGATTAGCAATCCTTTCCCTGGGACTATCGGATTGGAAATCTGACCTAACCCCAACCATTGGCAATCCGATGGAACGTTTTTCAATGCGAGGAAACCAATTATACTTTTTAGTTTGTTTTAAATTGGATATGTCCCTTCATGGCTTTTGTGCATGAATATTATTACGTATTCAAAGAAAGTCTTATAAAATGATTTTGATCCGCTTTAATTCTTGCTCTGGTGCCGACGCTTAGACTTAGAGTTTGGATTGATAATCTTAGGTCTTTTGGAGAGACCTGAAACCCCCAAAGCCTATTGTAAGGGTAAGGGCGCCTTCGTTAAATGATTCATGCCTTTATTCAACTTTTGGGGTTGTGTATATATGATTCCTGCAAAATGACATAACGGAAAAATTGTTTCTTTTACATTCCATTCGAGAATCTTTCACTCATGTAGAGTCACTCCCAGCTATTGCTAGGTAACGTCACGACCCCTGCTTTAGCTAGGTAAAGTTACGCACCCAGCTATAGCTAGGTAACGTTGTGACCCTGCTTTAGCTCAAACTTCCACCAGAGTTCGTTTGCTCACAAACCAAACTCTTCCACTTAGGCATTATGGGATAGCGATTTCTTAGGCCACGTATACTGTGACGTCACTGTAGAATGACGAAAAAACATAACGTCAAATGTAACAAACTTTCAAAACAAGAACGTAAACATCAAATTCATTACTTTACACAATAATTTGAACAGAGCATCCCTACTTTTTAATGATCTTTTGATCATTTTATGTTTAAAATAAAATCCATACTTTTATATTAATGCTTTTAATATTAATATCTTCAGACTTTTAACTGCGAACTACTTCTTTAGTGTAATTTGTCTGCGTAATAATCGCGGACTCACAATATACAAATCTGTATATTGTGGTGCGTCACATAGGAGAGGTCTATTCGTAGGCACTGTGACGTAATGAGGCCTCGACGAGGAGTTTGGCTTTAGCTAGGTAAAGTCACGCACCCAGCTGTAGTTAGGTAACGTCACGCCCCCTGCTTTAGCTAGGTAAAGTTACGCACCCAGCTATAGCTAGGTAACGTCATGACCCTGCTTTAGCTAGGTAAAGTTACGCACCCAGCTGTAGTTAGGTAACGTCACGCCCCCTGCTTTAGCTAGGTAAAGTCACGCACCTAGCTGTAGTTAGGTAACGTCATGACCCTGCTTTAGCTAGGTAAAGTCACGCACCCAGCTGTAGTTAGGTAACGTCATGACCCTGCTTTAGCTAGGTAAAGTCACGCACCCAGCTGTAGTTAGGTAACGTCACGCCCCCTGCTTTAGCTAGGTAAAGTTACGCACCCAGCTGTAGCTACAATGTAGGTAACGTCACGCCCCCAGCTTTAGCTAGGTCAACTCACGCCCCCAGCTATAGATCATTCCACGCATCTTTTCTTAGCAGCTGACATTGTTTGGTCACGTGACCTTCCGCCATTACGGTACTGCTCAGCAAGTGCTGAAGCAACGTGCATGTTTAGCATCTACTTCCATTATACACTTTGATTTCCCTATATTGATATGCCTCCTTTGAAGAAGAAATCGATCGGTAAGTGCATTTTCTCCAATGATATCTGCATATATTATAAATAACTTGCATTTATTTATAGAATTCGGAATTATACCAGGGATTTCCCCATCGAGGTTCTGTCAAAATCTTGTTATGAATGGGCTTTGTTTGTGTGTACTAAGGTTAATATTTACAATTCTCGGCAAATATTTTTCATTAATCACACAAACTGCAATTGTAAAAGATGTATTAATTTATAGCTGCCCATCCGATTATGATTACTAGGTAATATTACGATTCAATCACATCAGTGACGAGGAAATTCGGTTATGTATCGGTCAGTTTAACAGAAAGCTAAAAGAAATCATAGGCATCAATGAAATTATTGTTAATCATGACTTGCATTCTTTTAGTGCAAATTATTCCTTTTTAAAGGATAACCATCGAGCAACAGCAAGTGGGAGAAGAACAATAGCAGTACTTGGCCAAAAACGTCATACGAAGACTTGGTGGAATACCTCATCAACTCACAAGCTTATGATGGGAAAGAAATGCGTGCATTTCGTGCTTTGTATGCCTATAATTATGTTCAGAATGGTTGGCTTGGAAATGTGTATCATGTAAAGGTGGATTCCATAACGTACGTTACGGCCTGTGTTTCTCCATCTTAACCTGGCATTGGAAAGACAGACTACTTACCATGGGATGCATTTGAGGAGGATGGACATATTGTGACAGCTTCATGTACTGGCCCTGCTGGACTTGGAAGGGCATGCCGTCACATATCTGCTATAGCCTATGCTATCTCTCTCGCATGGATGCACGGATTTGCTGGACAAGCATGTCCAGACAAACCACCTACATAGGGTATTGGTTCGACAAAATCAATACAACCTGATAAGCTCAGCAATATAAACTTTACAAGGCCCCCAAAAACCAATAACCCGTCAAATATCAGTAATGAGACCTCACCAAAAGAACAAATAAATGAAGATTAAACATTTGACAGTCATGGAGACGTATTGAGATTTGTGTCAAACTGCCCCATTTCATCACTATGGAACTGTCCTGGAACCATGTTGCATAGAATTCTACATGCCCCTGAATTACAAACAATAGATGGTGCTTCAAGTGGTGCGGCACAATGCATTACTCGTGGATCTCATGACATGGACTTTTCCGATCCAATCAATGAACCAACATGTGAACCATTTAAGGCATTCTGTAATATATATATCAAACTTTCTGACAGTGCATATGAAATCCTTGCTACCAAGACTCAAGATCAAAGCCAAGGACAACACAGAACTTTATGGAGTGACAGCAGAAAGTTGAGAGTACCATCATCTAAATTAGCTGCTGTGCCAAAAACAACAAGAGCTGATCCTCAAAAGTTTGTAAAATCACATTTTAGATCCACGTTTTAAGGGATCAGTTGACACCAGTGAAACTAAGGCTCGAAAAGACTTTGAATCAGAATGCTTAGGAGGGGCACGTTAAGCTTTTTGGCACTGTCATTAGCAAACTTGAACCATACTTTTCATGTAGTCCAGATGGGATAATACATTCTCAAACCACTTTGGAAATTAAATGTCCCACAAAGTCAGTAAATGAACTAATTGAATCTGAGAAATATGATGTAATATCAAAAGACGGACAGTTAAAACTAAAACCTAAAGGCAGAAATGGTTATTACAGGCCTCTGCTGGTGGACTGTTAGTCCCCGAAGGTCTCTACAGCCCAGTAGCGAAGTACTTCGTTACTAGCTTGAAAATACGGATGTATATTTAATTGCTGTTATAAAATTTAGAAATTCATTTCAAAATTAAGGATTATCTCCCTCATGCATAGCTCTTATCCTTGGACGAATTTGGCTCCACTTTTTTGGCACGCTGTTTTTGACTATATTTAGCTCTAAAACTTCATAGTTATTTCGGATTTCAAACATTTCGGTTGAGCATCACTGAAGAGACATTATTTATCGAAATGCGCATCTGGTGCATCAAAATTGGTACCGTATAAGTTTTAAATACAGGTTCAACTTGCCATGTATTGTACTGGTGCAACAGTGTGCAAATTTTATGTATGGAGCTTTAACCCAGAAAAGCGAGTTTGCATTGATGTTGAATTTGATCAAGTATTTTTTACATGAAATTATGTGCAATGCCAGATAATTTTAATTTCAACATCTGCTTGTACGTATTGTAGATGATTTTTTGCTTAGAGACTGACATTATGTCAGGAGTACTTGGAACTCTGTTGTTAAAGAAATTCATACTGAATTCAAATTTATAGTGTTACTTGTTATTAATTTACATGTACATGTAATATACCTTACTGCATTCAAATGTATGGTGTTGTTTGTTTTTGATCTTCACACATGTACATGCATATTAAGGTAGTATTGGGCACTTTGTAATATTTAAACAGATGCATTTGCATTACAATCAAAATACAAGCAGCACAATCTGTATTTGTAAAATATATTGGATATTAGATTTCATATATAAATAAGTAAATGTAAATTCCATAGTTTGTTTCAAAAGGAAATATGTCCCATGCTACCTTAAGGATGAAAATATAGTTCAGCTTTAATAAACAAAACAACATTACTTCAGATTTCAAACCAGGCATTTTTTTTATTTAATTCAATGCGGATTGTCTGGTCAAATTTCATTTCAATTCAAATTTTAGAACATTGAATTCTCCTTAATTAAGTCACCATGCAAATTGCACAAAGCAGCACAAACACTGATAATGTTGTCCAATTTTTTCAATGATTTAACAGCTACTGTTGTGTTCAAAATTCTGTAGTTCTTAAGACGGGCAATTGCACGTTCCACGTGGATAAGAACTGAAGCAATACGTCTGGATTCCAATATTCAACTTAACTCGACGAACAAAAAGGTCCTCTCCAATTGTGAAACCACGATCTGCCATTACCTCATCGGCCGGCCGTAACACATTTAAAAATCCACATGACTTAGTTATAAAGTTATCACTAGCTCTTCCACCATAAGCATGTGACACAAACGTTACAGTAATGTATCTACTTGGTGCTATGGATACAAGAACTTTTGCATTGTTATGCCCTTTGTAAGTACTATAGGTTTGAGCTCTGGCTTTAAGGGAAAATGGACGCTGAATACATATCTCGGTACAGTCAATAACACAAGTTGTTTTTGGAAAAGCATCCTTAAATGACTGTGGTATAGTCCTTTGAATAGATTCTCGTGGAAGCCAGAGTACACAGTTTCGCAAATATTTGTACATAATAATTATCCAGGAGGAAAAGATAGAACTACATAGTTGAAATGAAATACCAAATCTGTTTCCCCAAGTCCTTAAAAGCTAGTCCCAGACGCAGACGCATTATTGTCAGTAAAATCTGATCAGGAATAGGCAATCTGTATGGCAATTTCTTTCCAAACTCAGATAAAGTATTAACCAATGAAAAAAAGAAAAAAAACCAGCACAAGTAAAACCAGTGTAAAATCTGGCTTCACTGTCAGTGTTAATTAAATCCACACCTAATTGGGAAGAGTGTTGTATGCCAACACATTTTGTCTTTGGTCCTAACATAGCATAACAATGCTCAATGTAACAAAATTTTCTGTCTGTGTGCTTGAGTCACATGGGTTTTTTTAACACAAGGACATTTTCCTCTGCAAAATGGCATATTACAGGTTCTGTCTGAGAACAGTGGTTTGAACTTTGTACCTTTGTCGATTCTATGTGGCCATCACCTGCTGATTCGCATTCTTGGTTGGAAAATGTAACGAAATCTTCAGTTGTTGGACACGGTTTGTTGCATTCTGTTGAAATGGGAAATAAGGGCACTCGAGTGAGCTTTCGGTGTCCAGATTTTACATCAATCCTGTAACCAAGATGAAGAACATGATCAGGATTTAGCTCTGTCGGTCATCAAGGAAATGGATAGAACACACCTAAAAAAATTGGTAAAGATTCAGTAAATTATCTGTTAAAATAAACTAACCAGGTACTCTGACCACTAAGCTAACTTGTCTGATAACCTGCTCTCTAAATACATCTACTTAACAACACAAAAGTATTTCTGCACTGCTAATTTTCACTATATATTCATTTCCAGTTTTATATTTTAAAAATTTATTCGATCCGCGGAGCGAACAACATGACTATGCCTAAAAGTCCTACTTCCTGTAACATTACATATATTCACACTGATACTAGTCTACATGTACAGGTGCATGTCGGTGATATCCTACGTACACACGGTTATTACAGTAGAGATCCAGACATGTCGGTGATATCCTACGTACACACGGTTATTTACAATAGAGATCCAGACATGTCGGTGATATCCTACGTACACACGGTTATTTACAATAGAGATCCAGACATGTCGGTGATATCCTACGTACACACGGTTATTTACAATAGAGATCCAGACATGTCGGTGATATCCTACGTACACACAGTTATAGATCCAGACATGACGCTAAATGATGACACATATAATGATATCCATCAATACAATGTATATAGATCTACTATAATTACCTGGTCTTTGTTCTTTGGATCAAAGTCTTTTCTATTAATGGCACGAATCCATGTTCGGCGTCTTTCCGCATTCTTCGGTATGAAGTGCATGGAGAATGGCTGAAGACAAGGGCAATCCTCATGCAGTAAGCCGTGTTCTTTGCAATGCGCCTTTTCCCAGTCATATAACTTTTTTTGAATATGGTGGCAACCGATGATCACACACATTTTGCCTCCAACCCGCTTATACGGCATAATAATAGGTGTTTTCAGTATCTTAGACTATCTGTTGTGCAGTACCGCTATTGCCGCCGATGTTTACGCTACCTATCAGCCAGGGTACCTATCGGCCAGGGAAGACGACTATGTAAGAATTACAGACAGGAATGGTCTATAGCTAGGTAACGTCACACCCCCAGCTGTAGCTGCAATAATATAGCCCTATCCGATTTCTTTTATTCTGACATTTTCGGAATAGGGTTAGAATTCCATAGGATCTCCGTAATGGTGCAAAATAATTTTATGAATAACTGATAATAAGCTCCGTGTATTATACCAAAAGGAGTACCAACTTTGTGTTTGGGCATGTCTAATAAAGGAGTTTTTCATTAAATATCATGTACAGCATGCAAAATGTTTTGTCTGCTCCACTATGCTTGTTATCGCGAGATCTCGTAGGTGGATCTACTGAAAAACCTAAACATTGACAATCTGTACGAAAATGTAGTTACTCGAGCCACTTCGACAAAGAAAGGGAAATCATATGGTTGCAGAAACAATTTATACTCTGCTGTTCGTATTTTAATACCGACGAAATAGCTCTCCCTTCCGTACTTGTCCATTGATGTAAATACTACCTTATATGGCATATGTAAAGAACTTTACAATCGGAAGTTGAAACTTCAGTACATCAAACATGGCGCACAAATATGAATCGAGAAATTGGAATATCCTTATATGGCATATGTAAAGAACTTGACAATCGGAAGTTGAAACTTCAGTACATCAAACATGGCGCACAAATATGAATCGAGAAATTGGAATATATCGAAATTGTTGAAAACGGTAGAAAAGAGCCTCACAAATCGTAAGTTGCGGGTTGTAAATTTATATAGTAACTAAGAAACACAAAATATCATTTTATTTACGTAAAGAAAGTCAGCAAATGTTTAGACTGATCTAAAATGTTGCGGGAGTGAATCACTACCGCATTTGCACCATTACGGAGATCCTAAGGAGTTGTAGTCCCCCCCCCAAAAAAAAAAATCGGAGAGGGCTACATTATTGCAGCTACCTCAGCTGTAGCTAGGTAACTTCACGCCCCCAGCTGTGGCTAGGTAACACCCTATGAATGTTGACTAATGCATGACGCTTACTTAGCACTGAAGGTTCTTAATCGTACCAGCGCCTGTCCCGGCATGAATTGTATTGAATTGGCTGCTGATGAAACGGTGTGTTTTTCGTAACAAATAAGCGATATTTGTCACAAACTTACAATGTACAATTTGTCATCAATGCCAGGCCATTAGCATAAATGATAGGGAACTATATTGTAACTTGCAAACAATAAACATTGACACCAAATATTTGACACAATATAATAAAACAATGTGGAGATTTAATTGATATGATATATATGAGCATTATACATGTATATGTAGCTTATATATTAACACTACGAACTGAAAGTCACGGGTCGTTTGGATGAGACCTAACAAACCGAGGTTCCGTGTCGTGACGGGCGTTAGAGCGATAAAGAACCCTCACTGCTACGACCCTGAGTACCTTCCATAGGTCTAAGTTTACAGTGTTTCACCTACAGCTGGTGACGGTACAGGATGTCAAACAATAAAATAACAGCACCGAAACCTGAAATAAGCATTTCAATATAAATAAGATGCTTTGTTCGACTTCTGACAGTGCGAAATGTTTTGTCTTAGACTGTGGAAGTGGATGGATTTGTCAAGGACAAAACTAAACTACCAAAGGCAAAGATAACGAACAGTGGTCAATCTCATAATTCCCATGAGCAATACAAAATAGAGAGTTGGATAAACACGGACCCCTGGACATATCAGAGGTAGGATCAGGTGCCTAAGAAGAGTAAACTTCCTCTGTCGACCCGGCGTGAGTCCTATATCTTGATCAGGTAAACGGAGTTATCCGTAGTCAAAATCAGTGTCTCAAGAACGGTCTAACAATCGGTATGTAACTTTGACCCAATGATAGGGTGTATTGGCAAACTAGATCGTTATAACGACCATTGAATTTGCGAAATGCTGTCTTTAAACGCGACTGTTGAAACAGCTGATCATATGCAGAACAAGCTCTTGTGTATCGAATCAGCTGAGAGATATAAACACCATATGCAGGTGATAATGGAATATTTCTATATACGGGAAGTTGAATATTAAACAGGTCTATAAACAGTTACAAGAACAAATGAATTTCAATTTACAATATTAACATTTCAAGACATTTCAAAAAGGTAAGCATTGATCAGTGATTGCAAATCGGTATGATATGTAGTAATTATTT
This sequence comes from Ostrea edulis, assembly GCF_947568905.1. Lineage (NCBI taxonomy): Eukaryota > Metazoa > Mollusca > Bivalvia > Ostreida > Ostreidae > Ostrea > Ostrea edulis. Next base: position 32,291,760 of record NC_079167.1, on the reverse strand, counting down.
CAGAATTTCGATGATTCTTAATTAATTGGACTATACTCTCAGAGATAAAAGATGCATCAATACATAAGGACCATTGCCTTCCTTCGGAAGATCTAGACTACAAACATTATCTTCGCCTTTACTTCATGTCTGATAGCTATGCCTGTACTTCATTTTCACCTGAAGTCAAAGTACAATGGGGCCAAGTTACATGATCAGTGCATGTATATTACATTTTGTATTGTGCTTGAACTTTTCAACCGATCCTTTGTTGTTGTTTTTTTGGGGGGTTTTTTGTGGGAAAATCTATGAAAAGATTGATCATTGACGGTATCCTCCCTCTGCAACTTGATAACCCAATACACTTTGTGGGAATCCGCGGCAGATTAAACCGTGATTCCCTTCTGTAACATAACCACGCACAACAAGACACCTCTATTGGATTACGAAAGCCATTGAAATCATGTCTCTACTCTCGAGACAAAAATAAACATAGATTACTTTATAATCAACAATGAGAAATTTCGACAATAGGCAATATCTAATGTCAAAATTCCTATATCAAGCCATTTGTAATGACGAAGGAAACACAACTCTCAAACAAATATATATACCTGTTTGATTTAGGTGCCGATTTCCATGATATAGGCCTAATATAAATCAAGCAAATGGTCAGGGAAACCACACACAAAGAATTCTTTATTCCACATCAACTGCGATTGATCACGAAGAACGTACACGTTGTACATAGATTCCTTATTTTACACACGTACTTCATATTGCGAAATGTTTCAGACCGAATGTTAGGCCGTTCTTGGCACACTAATTTTGACTACGGATACTTCCGTTTACCTGATCAAAATATAGGGCTCAAGGCGGGTGTGACCTGTCGACAGGGGATGTTTGCTCCTCCTAGGCATCTGATCACATCTCTGGTACAATGTATGTCCAGGGGTCAATGTTTGCACAACTATGTATTTTATATTGCTTATAGGAGTTATGAGATTGATTACTGTTCATTATCGACACCTTATATAATATATTTGTGAGTGAACTATTGATGACGAATTTTTAAAAGTGTTTCAGGATAACAGAGCGCTGTAGAAATATAGCCATGATTGAGGGATCGTTCTTCAATGGAATTTTTGTTTTTAAATTTATGAATAACTATCACTGATCAAAATATCCAAAATGATTGAAAACGATATTTTAGTTAGTGTCGGAGATTATCAAATAAAATTTACGTAAAGCGTTCTCAAACCCTTCCATTACTTCACTGTATTTAATGAATTTTTGACATACCAAAATAAAAACATAAAATTGTATCCGTAATGGTGGAATTTTTACAACTTTATGATTCATAAAAAATACATAATCTTGATATTCATGAATTGTTTTTCATTTTATTCAGGTATAAAATATCACAGAGTGTCATGATTGTAAATTTAAAATAACAAATTGAAACCTGGCATAATCTATAGCACTATGCAGTTATAACAGTTAAAGAATAAGTGACTGTATGAATAACATGACAAATGATGGTATCTTAACCTAGGATAACCCATAAAAGCTTAAATTAGCTTATTATTTTAAATGGGGTCCTTATATTTATACAATATATATGATCAACAGACAAAAACAATAAACATTACATGACTAACAATTGGAATTTTGGCAGGTTTGATTAATAGTTGCATAATGCATTGAAAAATGACAAGCTTCAGACATACTAGTGTTAAAAAAAAAACCACTAGTAAGTATTGAACAAAATTGGACATGCTATCTGGTTATGCCCCTTGCCTTGTTGGCTAATAAGGACTTTACAGCTTTTTAAAAAAAAGTTTGCTTAGTTGCCAACTCTTTTGTATTTAAAGGTAAATTATTCCAATCTTTGATATCACTGTAAAAAACCAAACAAGAAGATTCTTTGCTTTTTATCTTAGGTATGATAAAAAATTTTGTTTGTAGCACTTCTAGTAGTATTATTGTTTAGAACAAATCGATCATAGAGATAATGTGGGGCTTTACCATGAAATATATTAAATACATGGTTCAATCTTAGTTGAGTAGCTCTGTCATCCACTTTTAACACGCCCAAAGAGTCTAGAATGTCACTAGAAATGCTAGCTCTAGGACCTATATTTAAAATTAATCTGACAACTTTGTTTTGGGTTACTTACAATTTTTGTTCAAGTTGTTTGCCAATACCACAATACCAAGAAGAACAGACATAATCAAAATAGCATTGTATTAAAGGAGAACATAAGGTCTTTCTTAACTGTTTTAGCAATACTTTCTACTGTTTGAGCATAACCACATACATTTGGTCAATTAAAAGAGAAACTACAGCTGATTTTGCGAAAACGAATCGTAAAATTACAATTTTACCAGAGTTTTCTCAAATTTTGTCACATAGTTGAATGCATAAGCTTTGCGAGAAAAATCACACTTCGAAAGTTGAAAAATCTCCTTCAAACGCAAAAATACATACTTTTTGACACGGCCCTGTAAAAAATATATCGAGACTCCTCGCATACTGACGGTGAACAGGGTAGCATGTCGTCCAGTAAGAGAAAGCATACAGTGGATACCAAAAGTTTGACAAATTATTCGAGATAGGGGGTTAGAATAGAACAGGATATATACGGATGAGGATAAAGTTTACCTGGGGATCAGTAGCCAAGAAGTAAGTGCTATTTTATCTGAACTAGTCACGTGTTAGTTTTAAAAAATGCATGGAAGGGTTTCCGTTAGAATAATCATTTATAATTACTTAATCATCAGAAGCAGGGAATAATACCCTTCTTATAAAATAATCCCCTTCTTCAAAGCGCAATGGAGAGCAAATTGATACATTCAAATTGTTATAAATTATCAGTATCTATATGATTTCTATCATTTAATATTGATACGTGTTTTTAAAAATGAAAGCTGATTAAAATGTGGAAAATGAGTTGTAGTGTCTATTTATTTTTCCACACGTATTGCATGACATTGTTAGAGAGAGAGAGAGAGAGAGAGAGAGAGAGAGAGAGAGAGAGAGAGAGCAACTATTGTTTATTATTGATTATACATGTAGTTTTAGAAATTAACATTTGATGTTTAGCAGACATATGTATTTCTATACTTTCTCTTTTTCTTATTCTGTCCGGAAAAGGAATGATTATGTCTATGATGTCTCAATAGCATTTGAATATCATAGTTGAGGCCCCCATTGAAGAAGAAAACTTTAAATGAAAAAAAAACCCAAACAATAACAAATGCAAAGTGAAAATTATATGTCCATTGAATGGTATAGCCAGCGAAATGTTTGTATAACAACTTGTCAAACTTCCATACTGTTTACACTAGCGGCGTCCGCCAATTGTAATGAGACATTTGATTGGACAACCTCTTGTTTTGGGATGATCGATACCGATTTCGTTGTACCGTAAGTTAGATTGTCAAACGTTGCAGCCTCTTCTTGGTCTATCACGTTGAGATCAAGGTTATCTTGAAACCCAACGCTATTGTCGCCAAATATCTTCGTCTTTTCAGCAGTCGGACGTTTTCTGTGTAGTGAAATTCAATGATACATTTTCTTAAATTTGTGTCTCAAAACATTTCGGAATATTAAAAGTATAGTTTATCAATACTCCACCTTTGCTTCTTCAAGCGCAGCACCACAAATATCACAATGACAAGTACCACTACTGCTGTCCCGATGCATCCTCCAACAGCAGGCAAGTGTTTCTCAACCCAGCTCTACATCATGAAAAAGTGAAGATAACGAACAGTGTTCAATCTCGTAATTCCTATAAAGAGTACAAAGAGTTAGGGAAACAAGGACCCCTGGACACAAGAGGTGGGATTCGGTGCTTAGGAGGAGTTACCACCCCCTGTTGACCGGTCACACTCGCATATTGATAGGGTACTTCTTACAAAAATGCATCTGAATTTTTAAAAGGTTTGTACAAGCGTTCATCATTTTAAGGTTTTGATTTACAGAACAAAGTATCATGCTTTTTGGTGACAATATTATACCATTTGTTTCGAGCATTGAAACAAATAATATCCGTAGTTTCAATGCAAAATCATTATCTTATCACATTTTATCATCATCACAAGAGTTTATGACTGTCACCAGAACGTTTCAGCTTAGTTTTCAAGGACTCGTGAAACATAATATCCTCTTCGTACGTGGTGAAGGTTGACATAACACTTAGGGACTCTTGAATGCAAATTCGAATAAAAACAGTGTGTTAGGTCATCCTCAAGATGATTTAAAATCGGACAGAGAACACAAAACTATGTGATACGAGTGAAACAAATACCAATCATTCACACCAAAACTGACACACCCATTACAAGTTGCTTACTTTGTTGTCCACTGCAGTTTGACTGGGGGCGTATAATGAACCTGTCGTCGAGGTACGCTGGGCATTGGGATGATGTTGAACTGGTGTGGAAGTCACTCTTCCCACCCCTCGTATCGTTGATTGAGACATCCTTCCTGATGTATGAAGGGGAGGCTGGCTTGGTGTGGTGGTGGAGAACTTGTTTAAGGGTTTACTTGTGGTTGTCTTTGTTGGTGAGGAAGTTGTTAATACTTCAGTTATTGTTGAGGATTTTAGGGCTGCAGTTTTTGTGGTGGTGATTGATGGTGCTTTAGTTGTTGTGGAGGCTGCTGTTGTTTCAGTTCTTGTTTTAGTATAAGACCCCGTCGTCCCTGATTGTGTGGTCCTTGGAGAGGTAATGGAAGAAGCTGGAGATGTACTCGCTATCATAAATGTAGATGTAGTACTTGTATCCTGACAATTCTTTCCTGTATATCCTTCAAAACAAAATCATTTATGACAAAAATTTCTACAGCGTACATATAAATGATTAAAAATAAAGCTTGGGATAAAAGTTTTGATTCTACCTTTATTGCATAACTTTTCGCCATTTTTTCCACAGTGGTAATTAGTCGTGGGGTTGCAGTAGGTGGTACAGTTAGGTCCATAATATGTCTCCTTACACTTGGTATTCCCGGCTGTATCGCAGATCGTTGTGTTTGTTGCGATGCAGTTCTTACAACAGATTGACCCGCAGTATGTTTTTTTGCACCGTCTTTTACCCTGACCATCACACTCAAAAATCTCAGTAGGAGTACATAATATGCTGCAATCATCACCATAATAGAATGAATCGCATTCCAACTTGCCCTGAGAATTGCAAATTTGATTCTTGTATTTAGGAATGCAGTATGTTTGACATTTGTTTCCAAAATAATTATCTACACAAGTTATTTTTCCGTTCATGTTACAGCGTTGGTGATGATCGGCTTTGCAGTAGATGGAACATTTGGACCCATAATAATTGTCCTTACATATTTTTGTACCATTGATGGCGCATTTACTGTGAACACCGGAAATGCAATCTCCACAGCAGTCCGACCCACAGTGATGGGGTTTACATTGGATATTACCGTTTTCATCACATGTGAAATTCCCGGTCGATGTACAGAGAATATCACAATTTCTTCCGTAGAAGTTTGTTTTACACACAAGATTGCCTTGTGTATCGCAAACTTTATTTCCTTTTGATAAACAGAACTTCATACAATAACGTCCGTAGTAATGATCTTTACATACAAGGCTCTGGTTGCTTGAGCAGACCTTGTGACCGGAAGCCACACAGATTCCACAACAATCCGACCCGCAATAACCCGGTTTACAAATAAGGCGACCCTTACTGTCACATATGAAATTATCGCGTGGAATACAAAACTCTACACAATGTGGTCCAAAATGATTTCTTTTACAGGTAATATTTCCATTCGAGTCACATGTAGTAGTTTTACCTTCTACGCATCGTGTTGTACAGTTTATTCCGTAATATTCGGGCTTGCAGATAAGCGTACCGTTTGTTGTACAAATCTGATTCCCGGATGCGATACATTGACCACAGCAATCAAGGCCACAATGATTCTGACTGCAAACAAGTATACCATTCGAATTACACGAGAGGTTTCCTACGGCGACACATTTGGTGGAACAATTAGATCCGTAAAAAGTCTCCTTACACTTCAAATTTCCCGAATGATCGCATACTCTATTTCCATGTGGAATACAACGTTTAGAACAGTTCATTCCGTAATAGGTTTGCTTACACACTAAAGAACCTGTGCTGTTACAGACCTGATTTCCACGCGCAATACAAGCTTCACAGCAATCCTCATCACAGTGATTCGTCTTGCAAACGTGATGACCATTCAAATCACAGACTAAGTTTCCTTGTGGTGTACAGTTGATGGAACATTTTGTACCGTAAAAGGTTGGCTTACATTTCAAAACACCATTATTATCACAAATTTGATTTTGATTTGGAATACATTTAACACTGCAATTGCTCCCGTAATAATTCTGTTTGCAAATTTTTGTTCCGTTGCTGCATATAAAATTCCCGCCAGCAATACATTGTCCACAACAATCCTCACTGCAGTAGTTTGGCTGACATATATGACTTCCGTTCTCGTCGCACATAACGTGGCCACGAGGAAGGCAAAATGTAGAACAATTGATACCATAATAATTGGCCTTACAGGTAAGATTGCCATTCAAGTCACAAATTTGGTTGATATTGGGCACACAGAGCACTGAACAATTCTGTCCATAATACAAAGGCTTGCATACAGTAGTGCCATTCGATTCACAAATATGGTTCCCACTTGCAATGCATTTACCACAACAGTCTTCTCCGCAGTGGGAAGGTTTGCAGACGAGATGACCACCAGTGTCGCACGTGAGATTTCCAGTTCTAACGCATTTAGAGGAACACTGTGGGCCATAAAATGTTGACTTACAGTGAAGATTCCCAGAACTATCACAAAACTGATTGACATTCGGAACACACTTCTTCAGGCACGATACACCGTAGTAATTCTGTCTACATGTCAGGGAGCCGTTGCTGTTACAAATGTGGTTGCCTTGTGCTTTGCAGTGTTTACAACAATCAGGACCACAGTGATTGGAACGGCAAACCAACTGGCCCATAGAGTCACATGTTAGATTCCCTCGTGCGGTGCAGTTTATGGAACAATCTCGTCCATAGAAGGATGGCTTACATATCTTTGTGCCGTTGTTACCGCATTTATAGTTACTCGATGCTACACAATCCAGACAGCAGTCAGCTCCGCAATGGTTTCGACGGCATCGTAAATCTCCGTTAATGTCACATGTCATATTACCCCGCGGTACGCAGGATTTGGAGCATGTTGGTCCATAATAGTGTGGACTACATGTAATACTCAAAAGGAATTCCACCCTGAAATGAATTTCACACTAAATGTATCCAAACAGGGCTAATATCCCGAATTAGAATTAGGGATTTTGGAACTGCATTCTTATATGAATTACAGCGGGAGATATTTCTGCATGTGAGCAGTTTTAACTATGTTGTTATGAAGGATAATCATGTTTAACAGGGCGTGTTGAAGATGTATGGATGATATTCCAATGTGTAAAAAAGTGAGTGGTTACAATTAATATCGAATTGTATAGGAAGGTAAAATTTAAAGGCGTGGGTGTTCCTTAACTTCCCATACAGTAATCTTTATGATAGTTTGTTCATATGTAAATTGATATGGTTTTATTTAGGAATCTCCGATATGGATGATTCTATACATGTGTATTCCGCTTGTTCAGATAAGAAGGATAGTTCCAATGCTCCGAAGAAAACCCCTAGAACTTGGTTAACTCACTCGATCTGTTTTCGTCCCGGTAAAGTGGTGATGGACTTGTTCTGGACCAATGGACCCACATAGGTGTACTGGAGGATTCCGAGAGTTGTGTCAGTTACCACCAATTCATAGTCATAGACCACGATCTCGACTGTTACATTTATCTAAAATGGATATATATATATATATATATATATATATATATATATATATATATATATATATATATATATATATATATATATAACCTTAGAAGGGTTTAGTTTTAATTATTATTAGATCCATACGAGAATTTGATGTAAAAAGATTTACTGATAAGATTATTCATAGATGTGATTCATTAAACTTCTACCGATAAAAATAATGTCAGAGTAACAGTATTAATCTTGATTTTGGTACTCTGACCTTGCTTTCTCTGAGGTTGTTCCATTTATAATGCGAATGATGTCTAACATCTGATTGGTCCTTAAACAGGAAGCCGTGAGTGTCATCCACCCGATAGTCCTTGTTTCCTCCAAAACATGGCTGACTAATTTCAAAGAATATACAGTACAACACGGTTATAATGAACCTTCAGATCCAGTGGAAACAATTCATTATATAATTTTTTAAAATCCAATAACATTTTCGTTATTTTTCTCTCATAGGAGAATAATATCACGTCGCAATAAGCGTGAATTCATAATGAGCGTGTTCGTTTTAAGTGTGATTTACTGTAGATATGCAAATACATGATAGTTATGCCGGTTAGTTTTTGAGAAGATACACGTATGCAGTTTATTTAGCGCCACTTACCTGGTGATTCCGCTGGGGTAGAGACACACCTTCATATAGACGTCACATTCGTTACAGATGACAAAACCATCACAACACCTGTCTGGTTGCCTATTGTAGCGGACCAGATTCACGTCCACGGAATATTCCCCTGCAGTGTTCTGAAAATCACAGAAATGCGAGGTAATCAATGGATATAGAGATAGACGACTATTTCAAAATGAACTGTTTTGAATGTACATGTATTAAATTTTGATAATAATATGGGGATTTAAAATATTTGTGTCATGAAAAATTGGGAAAGTGAAGCTGAGTGTTTGAAAGTTGAGTGTTGACGTTGCAATACTAGTTCATGTATGTAAATACGTATCATTAACTGGGTCAGTGTTCAATCGAACCTTTACTATTTGTTGTCTTTATCTGATTGTATTTACGTGTATATCTCCCCATCATTATCAATTCAAGTTACGTTCTCATCCACATAGTGATTTGTTTGTTGTTTTTTTAACGTCACTCCAAGGCTATTTACATTGTGGAATATTCGACTAGTTAAATGTAGAACTTCTGAAGCAGAGTATATGTGTGTCTTTGAACCCACCACCCACTGTTACGGACCAGCTTCTTAATTACAATGCGACTGTAATTTTGCATTGCTATGACCCCTGACATCGCGCTTAAATGCTACAAATTATTCATGTTTTGATATTTTAAAAAATGATTTAGAACTAGTGGTTTCAAACCCTGCATAGTGCTGCACCAAAGAGGATGTATGTGAAACATTTTTGCTCAAATTTTACTTCATGGCCAACTAGGGCAATTCGCGATGTACAAAACATATAAAGTAATAGGAAATTTCAAATGTAAATGTTAAATCATTAGATACCTTAAAAACTCCCCAAAGGACGAAAATGAGCGCGACCTTCATCCTCTCTGAAAACTCCCAATATCCAATGTCTGAAGTAATAATCTCACGAGAAGTCTTAATTTTCCGATTGTTTAAACGCCATTGGTGAGCTGACACTGTATTAGTACATTGATAAAGAAAAACAATCTGATAACACCCTTATAAATGTGCATATCTGTTACACAAATCCGTTTTTATCATACATGTAATGATGCAGCCCTTAATTCTGAATAGATAAATTCATCGATTCACATTTCAACTTCCTTGGAATCAAAATGTATATTATAGCAAGTCTTTTAAATGCTGAGAAAAAAATCACTGGGTGTTTTGTATACCCATATATCATACATCAGTGGCGGATCCAACGCCAGGTGCTTGCCCCTATCATAAATATGATCTTTTTTATATATAGAAATATGTTCAAAACCCTACAACTTTTCGTTGTGTCAGATTTTTATACCTACAGGGGGCTTCGTCCTAGACCCACTGGAAGCTTGGAAACAGTCCCAGCATTTTACTGCCACCTCCCCTGTTCGAAAATCTGGAACTGCCACTGTACATACATATATGCATATTAGACGTCAGGAAAACGTTACCGTTCAATATACCATAGACGTGCTTTTTCCGCGTGGGATTAATTTGCTATTTGTACACGCTCATAAATTTTGTGTGTAAATTTGTTCCAGCGTACATTTAAAACATACAATGACAATCCAACAAACCCGAGTAATTTTCTACCTGCGGATTGAACAGAAATTGTTATTATGCGGAATTATGATATGGAGCGCCAAATTAACATAAACTCAAATAATTGAAGATATCTTTAATTATTTGAAGATATCATCAATTCATTTGATGCGCGCAACAATTTAATTAAAGATCTCTTCAAATAATTAATGATATCTTCAATTCTGAATTATTGCGCGCATTAAATGAATTGATGTTAGCATTAATTCTTCTGCTGAATTGATGCGCGCTTTAATTGAATTAATGATCTCTTCAAATGAATTAATGATATCAACAATTGAATTGATGCGCGCTACAATTCAATTGAAGAGAGCAATAATTGATATAATGCGCGCATTAAATCAATTGATGAGAGCAATAATTGAATTGATGCGCGCATTAATTCATTTGATGAGAGCAATAATGGATTTAATGCGCGCATTAATTCAATTATTGCTCTCTTCAATTGAATTAATGATATCTTTAATTCATTTGAAGAGAGCAATAATTCTTTTAGAGAGAGCAACTAAATAATTAAAGATATCTTCAATTCAACATATCCACGTTTGAATTAATGATCTCTTTAATTGAATTGTTGCTCTCTTTAAAAGAATTGATGCGCGCATTAATTCCTTATACAAAAGCATTGTAAATAATTAAAGATATCTTCAATTGATTTAAAGAGATCATCAAATTATTTATACCGAGCTCTAAATCAATTATTGCGAGCAATATTTCTACGAAATTAATGCTCTCATCAATTGAATTAAAGAGAGCAATAATTGAATTAATGCGCGCATCAAATCTATCATTGCTCTCATTAATTCAATCCATGCGCGCATCAATTGAATTGAAGAGAGCAATAAATGAATTAATGCGCGCATTAAATCAATTATTGCTCTCATTAATTCAATTGATGCGCGCATTAATTCAATTGATGAGAGCAATAATTGAATTGAAGCGCGCATTAATTCATTTGATGAGAGTAATAATTGATTTAATGCGCGCATTAATTCAATTAAAGAGAGCAATAATTGAATTGATGATATCTTCAAATAATTGAAGATATCTTCAATTATTTGAGTATATGTTAATTTGGCGCTCCATATTATGATACGTGGAAAAGGTACGTTTACAGTATACATGTCTTGACTAACGATAAAACAGCGCTGCTTCAATGAATTCTATTTCTTTATAAAAGCAACGACCTTTAACCTATATACTTATAACAAGAGTTGTCAGAGGACAACGTAGCCCGCCGGGAGGTGTGACTCTACTTACTTCATTCTCGTTGGTTCAAACAATACAGCCAAAATTAAAGTTTTTAAAAAAAAGTAAGTCAAAGGTCAGGGTCACTAAATAAAAAGTCTGGGTAACAAAAGGAAAGATGAAGTCATGAGAAATATATATGTGAAATATTAAAGCCACATCGCCTCTGGTTCAAAAGATATAGTCAAGGTTAAAGTTTCCCCTCACAGTCTGACAATAGCTCTCCTGGTATTCGTTAAATCAAAAAATATAATTGCTTTATAAGAAATAAATGTGGAACTTGTCTTGTGACTGGGGTATACAACCGGTTGACAGGGGGTGCTTACTTCTCCTAGGCATTTGATCCCACCACTGGTATGTACAGAGGTCCGTGTTCGCCCAACCCTTACATTTGTATTCCTTGTAGGGGCTATGAGATTGATCACTGTTCATTATCTTCAACTTTTTGACATCCCAACCTTAATGTTTCCATGATATTTTAACACTTTCAAAACATGATGTTTACATGACATTTCAACACTTGATGTTTACATAATACTTCAACACCTGATCTTTACTTGACATTTCAACACTTGATGGTTACATGATATTTCAATATTTGATGTTTACATGACATTTCAACACTTGATGTTTACATGACATTTCAACACTTGATGTTTATCTGACATTTCAACACTTGATGTTTACATGATATTTCAACACCTAATGTTTACATTACATTTCAACACTTGATGTTTGCATGACATTTCAACACTTGACGTTTACCTGACATTTCAATATTTGATGTTTACATTACATTTCAACACTTGACGTTTACCTGACATTTCAACACTTGACGTATACATGACATTCCAACACTTGATGTTTACATTACATTTCAACACTTGATGTTTACATTACATTTCAACACTTGATGTTTACATTACATTTCAACACTTGATGTTTACATGACATTTCAATATTTGATGTTTACATTACATTTCAACACTTGACGTTTACCTGACATTTCAACACTTGACGTTTACCTGACATTTCAACACGTGATGGTTACATGACATTTCAACACGTGATGGTTACATGACATTTCAACACGTGATGGTTACATGACATTTCAACACGTGATGGTTACATGACATTTCAACACGTGATGGTTACATGACATTTCAACAAGTGATGGTTACATGACATTTCAACACGTGATGGTTACATGACATTTCAACACGTGATGGTTACATGACATTTCAACACGTGATGGTTACATGACAGACGTTGGCACGATAAAGAACCCCCACTGCTACAGCCATAAACCGTAGAGTGAAAAACGAACGGTCACTATCGCTAAACGATCCCTGATACAAAACGAACGGTCACTATCGCTAAACGATCCCTGATACAAATTGAACGGTCATTAATGCAAAATGAATGATCACTGGTACAAAATGAATGATCACTGATGCAAAACGAACAGTTCTTGAGTTTAACCTTACTTGAGTTGAATGGTCATTAGATCGATATGTCTGGATACCTGGAAATCTTACTCTAATTCGGAGAATGACTGCTTACTCTAATTCGGAGAATGGCTGTTTTATTTCGCATTCATGACAGTTTGTTTTGCATCGAGGACCTTTCATTTTGCTTATGAATCTAGCCGTACATTTATTATACCGATTGTTAGGCCGTTCTTGGCATACTGATTGTGACTACGTGTTACTTCGTTTACCTGATCAAGATATAGGGCTCACGGCGGATGTGACCGGTCGACAGGGGATGCTTATTCCTCCAAGGCACCTGATCTACCTCTGGTATGTCCAGGGTTCTGAGTTTGCCAAACTCTCTATTTTGTATTGCTTATAGGAGTTTTAAGATTGATCACTGTTCTTTATCTTCGCCTTTCATCTAATGTTCATATTACATTTAACATATCTTTGTTATCCTTTTCGCCACCCGTAACATTTCAACACATTCGCTTTTTAAGTCCCCCAATTGTTAATATTAATTAGATAAAACGAACAAAGATTATACACGGATAGTGGACATGATTGTTAATATTAATTAGATAAAACGAACAAAGATCATACACGGATAGTGGACATGATTGTTAATATTAATTAGATAAAACGAACAAAGATTATACACGGATAGTGGACATGATTGTTAATATTAATTAGATAAAACGAACAAAGATTATACACGGATAGTGGACATGATTGTTAATATTAATTAGATAAAACGAACAAAGATTATACACGGATAGTGGACATGATTGTTAATATTAATTAGATAAAACGAACAAAGATTATACACGGATAGTGGACATGATTGTTAATATTAATTAGATAAAACGAACAAAGATTATACACGGATAGTGGACATGATTGTTAATATTAATTAGATAAAACGAACAAAGATTATACACGGATAGTGGACATGATTGTTAATATTAATTAGATAAAACGAACAAAGAATATACACGGATAGTGGACATGATTGTTAATATTAATTAGATAAAACGAACAAAGAATATACACGGATAGTGGACATAATTGTTAATATTAATTAGATAAAACGAACAAAGATTATACACGGATAGTGGACATAATTGTTAATATTAATTAGATAAAACGAACAAAGATTATACACGGATAGTGGACATAATTGTTAATATTAATTAGATAAAACGAACAAAGATTATACACGGATAGTGGACATGATTGTTAATGTTAATTAAATAAAACGAACAAAGAATATACACGGATAGTGGACATGATTGTTAATATTAATTAGATAAAACGAACAAAGATTATACACGGATAGTGGACATGATTGTTAATGTTAATTAGATAAAACAAACAAAGATTATACACGGATAGTGGACATGATTGGCGGTTTCTGCGTGTCTTATATCCCATATATAGAGTGCATATTTGCAAAAAGTACTAAAGGTCGGGAAATGAAAAAGGAAATGGATATGAGGTCGTGTAATAGTACTTAGACACATCATACAGGTAAAGATCGTACATAATTCATTACTCAGAGATTTAACAAACAGAGATCAATCTCATAAATTCCATATGGAGTAAAAAAAATAAGACGTAGGGTAAACACGGTCCCCTGGACACGCCAGAGGTAGGATCATGTGTCTAAGAGGAGTAAGCATCCCCTATCGACCAGTCACATCCGCCGTGAGCCCTATATCTCGATCAGGTAGTAATACGAAGTAAAAATCAGTATGTATAGAACGGCCTAACAATTAGTAAGAAACGTCAGACGATATTCAACATAAGGACGGTTTGCATTTGCAAATAAGATCATTATGACGACCATAGAATTTGAGAAAGCTTACTTTGCTAACTTAAATGAGATTGTTGAAACCCCTGTAACATCAACTTATTTGTCGGTAGGTTGCCTCGATTTAAGAATTGATAATATGCAGAACATGCTTTCGCGTATCGAATCACTTGATAGACATAAGCTATGAGGCACCTATGATGGATGTTCAATACCAAGATCTTCCAAAAAGAAATATATATGACACATCAACAATGCGCTATTTACTCGATAGAGTTTCATTTACCGTATGTAAAAAATATAAGCGGCAAAATACAAATTTATGATAAAAATATCTAAATACAACCCATCTTTAAACAGAACCCCAAGCATCACATTAGAATTAGAATATTATTGACAAGAAGAATTCTATTCCTAATCAAGTCATTTAGATCTATCCTGAAGAGACAGGGAACCATGCAGAAAAAATCACACAAATAATGACCCTGATTTCCTAGCTTCAAAGTGTTTCGCAAAACTTGTTGGTTTATTTTGAAGATCGCACTTCAGTGAACAAATTCCAACAATAACTTCGAGCTTCCTCATTCGGAGTGGTTTCTTTGAGTAGAACGTGGATTCTATTTCCAATTTCTCTTTCTTCTTCTTCAATACTTAATGTTTCCATGACAACACCACGACAAACCATTTTATAATATAGGTAAGCGTTATTTATTATACTTACTTAGATAAAACGTAAAATCTAAACCAGAAAATATCGTCACCATTCCATATTGATTTATGTAGCAATATTCCATTATCACCTGGATATGGTATTTAAACCTCTTAACTGATAATGATTCGACACGTAAGAGCATGCTCTGCGTATGATCAGGTTTTAAACCAAGATGAGCTGGTCACAAATAAGTTGATGTTACAGGGGTTTCAGCAGTCTCGTTTAAAGTCAGCGAAATCTTTACACACCGATTTTGACTATGGATTACTCCGTTTACCTGATCAAAATATAGGGCTAATGTCGGGTGTGACCTGTCGACGGTGGATACTTACTCCTCCTAGGCACCTCATCCCACTTCTGGTGTGACCAGGGGTCCGTTTTTGCCGGACTCCTAATTTTGTATTAATTATAGGAGTCATGAGATTGGTCACTGATAAACCAAGATCGACCCATCGATCGATCGATAGATTCCAGCAACAACCGATGCCTAAAAGGGTCGAACTCACAACATAGATGCAAGTTCATATACCAAAATTATATAAAGCTCTAAAATGACCACAGACGCGAGCAATTATATTGCAGCTGTAGCATATTTAAACGAAAATAACTTTTTTGTTTATAAATTTAATTAATACACGGAAACTCAATAACGAGTTCCTCTCATATAACAGACTGTCATTCCATTCCAGTTGTTTTGCAAAACTTCGTATAAAATCGTACTCTAATCATATTTGACTAACAATCAATAAAATGAAACGCATTGATAACAGAAATTAAGGTTTTTAAAAATGTCTAAATATCCTTTTTAAAATCATTTATTCATACATGCAACAAGGAAATAATTTCTCATTTCCCCATAGGCACTTCTCTGCATATGATCAATTTTTAAATCGAGGCAGATTTCTGACAAATGAGTTGATGTTAGAGGGGTTTCAACAGATTACTGACAAAGGTTTCAACAGTCCCGTTTAAGGAAGTTAGCTCCCCAGCTTTTGGGCATAACTGCGGAGGATGCTATAACTTTATATGCACTGGTTCAATACTGATATCATTGGTCCAAACATGTCGTACACCTACTACATAACCCCATTCAGTTGAAAAAAAATTGTATCAATTCAAATTTTGAAAGGGTTTGGCAGGGACTATATTTTATGGCGGAAGTATTGTTTCATTTTATGGCGGAAGGATTGTTTAATTTACAGTTTCTGTTTTGTCCAATATATCGTCAGTTTTTTTATACCGACCGAAATACTGAATTTTTATACATACTTTCGGGTAAATTAATTTTTATATCCCCCGAACGAAGTTCGGGGGGGGGGGGTATATAGGAATCACTCTGTCTGTCTGTCTGTCTGTCCGTCCGTCCGTCCGTCTGTCTGTCTGTGCAGATTCGTGTCCGGGCCATAACTTCTTTGTTCTTTGACTTAGACATACCATATTTGGCACACAGGTGGATCACCATGAGACGATGTGTCGAGTACCTTCATGACCTCTATATGATCTTGACCCTTGACAGCAAGGTCAAAATTAAAGGTTTTTTTTTTGTTTTTTTTTTTACAATGGATTCGTGTCCGGGCCATGACTTCTTTGTTCTTTGACATAGGCATACCATATTTGACACATGAGTGTATCACCATGAGACGATGTGTCATGTACCTTCATGACCTCCATATGACCTTAACCTCAAGGTCAAAATTAAAGGTTTTTACAATGAATTCGTGTCAGGGCCATGACGTCTTTGTTCTTTGACATAGGCATACCATATTTGACACATGAGTGTATCACCATGAGACGATGTGTCGTGTACCTTCATGACCTCTATATGACCTTGAACTTTGATCTCAAGGTTAAAATTGATTATAGGGTTTTGACATGGTCATACCATAAGACATGGGTGTATCACCATGAGACTATGTGTCATGTACATTCATGACCTCTTTATGACCTTGACCTTTGATCTCAAGGTCAAAATTATAGGTTTATGCCATGGATTTGTGTTCGGACTATATCTTCCATTTTCTTCTACAAAGGCATACCATATTTTACACTCAGGAAAGAGGTAATTTATGCCTATTAACAACACCCTTTGGGAGATTGGGGTAAGCGGGGGGTATTCTTAATGAGCATTGCTCACAGTACCTCTTGTTTAAAATCGGTGTTCTATCTGGAAAAAATATATCAATCAAATTAATGAATTACATGTACAACATCTGATTTAGTTTCAAGTCTCAACTATGTTATGCTCCTAGTGGGAAAATGATTGGCAAATAAATCTATTCTATTCTATTCTGTTTCATAAATTATAAAACCGAAATTCAAGTCTAGGAATAATTCAAAAATTTGATCTATAATCGCCACTTTTTAAGTTCCATTTAAAATCTTAAAAAGACCTTGTAATTTATGTGCAATTTTTGAAACTGACATTACTCCTAATATGTTCTTTTAACTCTCAAAATTCTATATCATGAATTTTTCCGTATATCAAGTGCAAAAAAGTCGTTATTTATTTCCAATGTACTAGTATTAAACTTGTTTTTATATCTTTATTGTTAGAAGACGTGATTATGTATCTGTTTTATGTAATAGTTGGTTTGTGTAGCTTATGTTGTATTGACACCAACAGGCAATATTCAAGTCTAAATAAATCTCGAGTACATTTCAAGTGTAAAAAGGTCAAATTTAAAACACTGTAGCTCAATAACAAGCACTATCACCCCAGTGTTTCTTTTTTAATTTCCCAATTTTCCTCAATCTAGAAATGAAAAATATACTTCCCAAAAAATTGACAAAAAGTATTACAAAACTAAGGTGCGAACCTCTTAAAGCAAGCAGTTTCGCAAATTCTTCGGTTGTTATAATGTCCAGTCAATTAAATAGGCATCTTTCCAAGTCAAAGGTTTCTGGTCCGCTCCACTCCACATAAACATGTATGTTCATACAAATTTTTATGCCGTTCTTTACATGCTGATTCTAACTACGGATTGCGCAATTTACCTGATCAAGATATATGGCTCACCGGTTTATAGGGGGTGCTCACTCCTCCTCTGGTGTTTCCGGGCCGGGCGTTCGTGTTTATCCTACTCTCGATCTCTTTATTTATTTTAATAGTGTCTTCGCTTTTTAAAACACAATTAAGAAATAAATGTCATTTTTGAAAATACATGTCTATATTTATCAAGATTCATACGCGTACTAATCACTCCTACAAAGCATTCAGGAAGGAATGTCT
Source organism: Ostrea edulis (assembly GCF_947568905.1). NCBI lineage: Eukaryota > Metazoa > Mollusca > Bivalvia > Ostreida > Ostreidae > Ostrea > Ostrea edulis. Next base: position 32,273,177 of record NC_079167.1, on the reverse strand, counting down.
ATCAGTACAATTTGTAAAGACATCAAAGACAAAAACATTGGAAAATGTGAATATTCACAAATAAATCGTCCGCCTGATAATTTTTAAAATACATTTCTAAACTATACAGTTTCCGAAGCCTCAATAATTTTGTGAAGTAAAACTGTATAAAACATTGCATTTTATGTAAAATACCTAATCCCCTCGGTAAGGATGTGGTAAAATCTTGTATTAGGTTAAAAAAAAGTTTCCAATGTTAGCCAACGTTTCCAAAGAATCATTGTTGGATTTATCTAACTAGATATGACAGAGTAACCTTGGTATTTGAATATGATTGACTGGAATCATTTTAGGTTATACCAAGTCAACACGTTCCTCGTAAACCATCCCTCCACATGCAGAGATGCAGTGCACTGGCACAGCACATGATACGCCCGTCAGATATCTGACAGCACACGATAAAGCTCGTCAGATGTTTAACAGCACATGATACGCCCGTCAGATATCTAACAGCACATGATAAAGCTCGTCAGATGTTTATCAGCACATAAGCTCGTCAGATGTTTAACGGCACACGATACGCCCATCAAATGTTTAAAGGCACACAATACGCCCGTCAGATATCTAACCACACATGATAAAGCTCGTCAGATGTTTAACAGCACATGATACGCCCATCAGATATCTAACAGCACATGATACACCCGTCAGATATTAACAGCACGATACGCCCGTCAGATATCTAACAGCACACGACACGCCCGTCAGATGTTTAACAGCACATGATAAAGCTCGTCAGATGTTTAACGGCATATGATAAACTCGTCAGATATCTTACGGCACATGATACGCCCATCAGATGTTTATTCAATATAATGCAGGACAAAAAATCATGCCAACTTTACTTGGTACAAAGATTGCACCAATATCTTTGCTTTAAGGTCTGAGGTAAACCAAGATAATTCCTTGTAATGCATCCATTGCATTTGACTTGTCTTATTTGAATTGTACAAAAACATGACCCATAATTAAAGGAGTGACTAATGCACATTAATTAGCCTTTAACTGGACAAATACAATCCTCAGAAGTGGTAGTGAATACATTGAGCGAAGCAATACTAATTTATTCAGAGCAGTAGAGAAATCTTTAACAAAATTGGTTGTGGTATTTATTAAGAGGTAGTGAATTCCTTGGAAGAATATTTTCATTTTATTATTATCATGTAAAATTGGTAGAGGATCCATTCAGAGACTGGGTGGCAGATACAAACAGCAAATTTTAATTAGATTGGTGGCAATCATTTTTATTTTGGTTGAGTAAATTAAGTTATTCAAACTCTCTGACTAGGAGGATAACATATATACATCAGATTGAGCACTTCTTAATAATCAGAAACAAAGGAGTCTAGTGTACAATATTTGGTAAAAAATTTATTTACATAGAATTAAATTCATTCTATGCACATGTACATGAAATAAATAATAGTTACCAATAAACTATGAAACATTCTGAATTGATGCATAACAATACCATTTTAAGGATTTACAAAGTAATTCCCACCTCCCTCCCTGTCAAATCTTGGAACAGATGACACTAACATTCAGAGAATTGTTATAACACTTTGGATATGAGTGAAAGTTAAATGCTGATGTGGTGTGAATATTTACAATATTATGGACAGGCAGTATCTCCCCATCATTGGGAATTCTCATAGTACTGTTACCGGTATATGTGTGTGTTTTTTCCCTGCAGTAGAACATAGTCCCTCATAATGCACGTAGAACGACAAATCTCACAAAGGACAGTGAATGATTACAATGGGTTGATTACAGTGAAGATTAGTATAATGTATATAACCAAAAAAAACAAACAAATAAAAATAATCTGACATACAAAATGTCACAATCAACACGAATTGAAAATATACATCTATACCCTCATTCGAAGTGACAATTTCAAGATTTATATGTATAACCTTTTCTAGTTAAAATACTTGAATATACAAATTGCAACATTTCATCTTACAGGTACACCATTCTCAACAAATTCATTATAAAATTAAAAACATCACACTGCACATTCCCTCCTAAGTAAAAAATAATCTATGTATTTACAGTATTGGGACTATGTACAAAAGATCTGTAGTTTTGTGTTTATCACATTCAAGCTTATCACTACCATCGTAAAATGAAAGGGCCGAACAAGCTCTAAAGCTTTACTGCTATATCAAAAATCTAGTACATATTCGAATTGCTGAAATGAGACAATTTCTAAATATGGACTATGTTTCTGGGCCCTACCCTTTAGCACAAACTTTTTTGTACACTTTCATGCAAATTCTTCTTGCTAATTTCATCGATTGCTTAAATTTATTAACTTTTCTTAACTGCAATTTTAGAAATGAATTAAGAGTTACACTTTTACAGAACATATACTCCCCTTTAGTGAAAAATCACCCAGTTATTTGCATCATTGTGTTGTTTTAGAGAGATATTCATTTAAATTATATAAATGATGCTCCAAAAACATTGCATTAAAACACACTGTACAGAGGAAAAATAATCATTGTTGAGATCTTTTACATTAATTTAGTCACTGGCCCAGTGTTTTAAACACTTCACAATCAACAAGTACAAACATATCTTTGTATCTCTCTCATGAACCAAGTTAACAATATTGCAAATAAGACAAATAGCATTTCATGAATGCTGAAACATGTATCCTATCTAGGATGAGATGATCATTCCCTTTGGAAATCATAAATGGCAACTACAAGAACATAACAAATGACAGACTCTAGGTCCTATGTCGCTACAGACCCAGATGATATATGCTTAGATGAGGAAATGTTGTCATTTGATATAAAGGTAACAGCACTATTAGGGAAATCTGAGTCACACGTACTGGACACTGTGCTGCATGATTGAGATGATGACACACAACTGTCCAGTCCACTCCTGTCTGAGTAGGATTCCTGGAGTTCGTAGTGAGAACTCTCACCATTAGTTTTCAGTTTTTTCGGAACAGGTTCCCCTGTATCATACACACCATTCACTGAAACTGAGGATGAACTTGTGGCAGTCTGTTTCCGCTTCATGTCCGGACTGACCGTCACAACTGTCGGAGATGCTCCCGATACGTCCAGCAGCCGAGGCTCAATACGTACAGAAGATGCCCCTTCCCCCTCCGATGGCGGTCTGAGATGATTGCGTTTGGGGTCTCCGTAGATTAGGGAGGTGAGAGGACTGGCAGATCTCTCTCTGGTTGGAGCAGGTATTGGACTCTCTTGGTCATCCAGGAATCGCTCCATATAGTCCCTGCAATCCAAAAATCTCATTACATTGCATCAACAAAGTCACACCACCACTTAACTGTGTGCACAACTGATACCAGAATGAATATTAAATAGACATTCAGCTAGCAATTTAAACGACCAAATTCAATCGATATCAAACATTTTAACATGCAACTGCATAAGCATTGATTTCTTGTCATATACGAGGCATAATGATTTATTCTTAATTTCATTATATTTGAGCAACGAAATTACACAATAAACCCCAATTTTCTTTACAAAAAATAAATCACCAATCTCAATTCTTCACACCTCTCAATCTCTACTGCTCAAATCTTTTTTTCTTGACAAATAAACAGATTAACAATTGTATACATAAACATGTACTAAAGTCTTAGGTGTAAACCAAGTACTTACGTTATCCCTGGGTGCAAAACATATTTCCGCTTCTCTATTCTGTTTTTGTTGGCAAACACATCATGTCTCTCTGTTTTCTTCCACAAGTAATAAAACTGCACCAACTCTCCTACCGACCTGGTTTTAACCTACAAAGTAATAGTACAGTATTCAAATGGTGTTATTGTAAGCCACTTTCACATTAAATGGTTATATTTCTCTTAATTATCAAAACTAACCTTGTTTTGCTGAATGAGGTAGAAATCCTTTCCGTATGTTCGGAGTCCATTCTCAAAGTTTCGACATTCTTCCTCTGACCACAAACTCATGGGATCTACAACAAACCAACAGGAAATCAATTTCAGTAACAAAACATTTGCTTAGTTTAGTAAAGCACAATCAACAGACCTGTTTCCTCCCTTTCAACAAAATAGGGGTGAAACGGTTCACCGCGGTATCGGTTCTCCGCGGTCTAAATTGCCCGGTTTGGTTTCGGTACAAAATGTGTTAATTTCGATACAGGTTATTTTTAAAAGTCACAATTTCCCTTTTTCGATCGAGATCGAGATTCACTTAATTACAGAAAATTCAAGATGGCGGATCCAAAAGACGATGAAAAAGACGGTAAAGACAGTAATAACAATGTCAACAGTGGGGCAAGTGGATTAGGAGCATTTAACATTAATTTAAGGAATCCACCGGCCAAATTTAGATCTCGGGTCTGGAAATATTTTGTTTGTTGTTATTAAAGCCCAGTTGTTTTTTTTTTTAAATTGCTTTATTTTAATATGACTGCATTGTATCGAAAATAACCGTATTGTAGTGAAATATTGTCAAACGTATCGTATCGTGAGGTAGGCGTATCGTTTCACCCCTACAACAAAACATAACATTCAAATCAAATTGTTGGCACTTTCAACACAAATTCAAATGGTTGCATACATCAGAATTCCTTGCAAATATGCACATCTATACAGTATGTCTTTATAAATTACAAAGTTCCTTGAAATTCTGTCATGTGGTTTCAAAGGAGTTGCACTAAAAAGAACAGAAATTTCTACATTCAAAAGAGGCATAACTCCCAGAAAAATAATGTGTAAGAATTTCCAGGGAGAGAGAGAGAGAGAGAGAGAGAGAGAGAGAGAGAGAGAGAGAGAGAGAGAGAGAGAGAGAGAGAGAATAAAGAGTGTACATATTTTCAAGAAAATTCACCTGCTAATTTCAGATGTTGGGACAAATTCATATCTACAGATAGACAGTCATGTTGATTCAAACACCCAACAACACCCCCCCCCCCCCCCCCCTTCTTCTTTTGTAGGGAATATAAACTAGATCACTCACAAGTGTTGGGGTATGAAAAATTGGACAAATCTAAAAAGCTGCATTCTTAGCGTATCTTAAAGAAATCATGGCAGTTTATGAAGCCAAAATACAATAGGAGATAACATCATAATGAGAGATAATTTACAGATTTCGGGATTTGAGAAGTCTATATTCAACGAACGTCTAACAACTTGAACAATGCATTTCCTAGATTGTTTTCTTGTCTGTCTAATTTCAGAAATGTCCAAACCCCTTCACAATGTACAATAAATTTGACTACTAAGCACATTTCATGATAATTACACATAATGCACACAGCTCTGATAGACTAGGCATGTTAGCCTCTAGTTCAGTCAAGCTATAATAACATTTTAAGTCATAAATGCAAATAGGACAATTGCAGCAGGAACAAGAACTCCTACCTGTGGGAGGGACAGCCTGCATTTTCCTCCTCCTCAGGGCTTCCTCTATATTATGTCCACACTGTAGTAACATGTACAATGCCTACAATAGAAGAACAACACATTGAAAGTGCTTTCAACAGGAGAACAACTAAGATACATGCAGTGCCCACAACACAGAAACAACTTTGTCAAAATAAACTTCCAGGGTTTTAACCAGCATTAAGATGTTACTACTCATTTCATATTTAAGGGGATTGTTTTTTAGAATGCAGTTGTGAGCTTCCAGGGGAGGGGGACATCCTCAGATTATAATAAGTCAAAACAAGCATACAAACTGATTGATTACCGATTCTTAATGATATTGCAAGACTGATTATTAAAGAAAATGACTTGAAATATATATATATAACGATTTTTGTAAAAAATCTTATAAAATTGTTCCCGTGGGGATCCGGGTTAGAATGGGTCCTCAGTATCCCCTTGCTTGTCGTAAGAGGCAACTAAATGGGGCAGTCCTTCGGATGAGACCGCAAAAACCGAGGTCCCGTGTCACAGCAGGTGTGGCACAATAAAGATCCCTCCCTGCTCAATGACCATAAGCGCCAAGCATAGACCTAAATTTTGCAGCCCTTCACCGGCAGTGGTGACGTCTCCATATGAGTGAAATATTCTCGAGAGGGACGTTAAACTATATTAAATCAAATCAATCAATATAAAATTCTGTGTAGTTTCTACAATTAAAGAGAAATTTTTACTTGTGAAAGGGGAAATATTCATTTGTAATTGTATTGTTCATTCGGTAGTAAAAATCATTATAATATACAACTGTTGTATCTACCTGTTCATCATCTCTAACATGGGCCCCGGTTGGTAGAGCACTTGCTCCTGTACCATTCTGCATGATCTGATTCTTAACTTCCTCCAAATACTTCTCTACAGCTGGAAAACAAGTATGTACATTTAATATTTCGGACAAAAATGATTAATATATCAAAAAGAGAAATGGCTATTTCTTGTTAAAATAACATTTACGACACAAGCATTTTAATATCTGTATGACACGATACACAAACAACCTATCAATTGTGGAGTTGGAAAATGGAAGTGTGAACCAGACGTAATATGATTGGTGGATTGAATGAAATGAAAGGGTACCAGATGTATCATAAGTGGGTTGAATATCAATAATCAAAGAAAGATATCGTAATATCTGTATATTATTCCACCCCTACCCTAACACAATCGTATTTTTCAGTTGGCCTGATACAGTACCTGCAGGGTCTTCAATCTTTGATGGATCCCACAACAGACGATCTTCATTTTCATACGCTACAAAAGCAGGAATATTTACTTCAGTCAGAACATAATGAATATGATACAAAACTAAAGATTTCTAAAAATCTCATCTTTATCCACAGTTTTCAAGAAAGTTTTCAAACGGGAATTTTATTTTTGTTTGTTTTTCCAGTACACTGTGACTTCATGTTGACATGTAAATTCAACAATGCATAGACTCATTTCACTTTCTTCTTGATGGTGCGTTTGCATCAGATACCTTACCTGGAGCATCTCCATATTTACAGAGACCATCTGGAACGGAGGCCTGATAGTCCGATCCCACCTGGATTGTCTGCAACAATAACAAATAATCCACATATAAAATGAAGCATTGTTAAGCATAATCATTAAAAATGAAAATAACCACACATCTACGATCAACCTAATATTCCCGACTAACAATATGAATTGAATCTTATACTGACCTTTTTCCAGTCATCCACAGGTTCTATGGGCATGTAGTCTACATCCTCCTCAGATTCTGAATCGTCATCACTACCCTCTTGACTTTTGGCTGTAGTAGAAAACACAATCATTACACATGGTATTATACCATTCATATCCTATAGTAACTAGAAAACTGACACGGTCAGCAAGGGCCCTGCTGAGGGTTATTAGAGGAAAGTGACATCTGTATTTGATATAGCAATGTTTGGGGCTGGTATATATGTTAGAATTAATAATATATAAAGATACATTGGAATGCCAATTTGTGAAAAAGGAATCATGAAGCATATTTATGAGAGACCTATGTAATTTAAATTACTTCTGTTTGACACACACTCATCCACTCAAACACAGCAGAGTGCAACTAAATCCCATTGCAATAGGGGATTCAAAATGGATAACTGGTACAAAATATGGTACATACTATTCGAAAAGGATTATGAATTTGACATATTGATGTCTTGGAAAAGGAAATTCTGACATCAGGGCTCTAACCGTTTTCAAACACATTGTCATTTGATAAAAGTGTTCTATATTTTTAAAAATAGGGATTAATAGAATATGTCTTTACATACTTAGGTGAGGAAGTTTCCATTATTCCTAGCTGAGACACACCATGTATGCGCAAAAAATTCATAAGCAAATATAAAAAAAACTCATGTAGAAAATGTGGACCTTATCGTCAACATGCACAGTGAAACACATCGGCATTTCGAGATTTTCACCGATGAAAGCTCAGTAACAGTAATGAATAAGGTACACTCATTTTGTATCTATTTTGTGACTTTCTTTATCAAAAGGAACAGTTCTCTAATGCGTAACGTGCAATTACTACATAATTCAATAACTTGAAGCATGAACTTGATGAAGCAGTTTCACTTTGCAACCGGATATAAGAAATTTTATTTCATATTCTGATCCCGATCGAAAAGTTGTTGACTGGGAACGACGTGTTGATTCAATATACATGTAACATCAAGCTTTTGTTTTATATCACATAAAAAACCCAAATATATACACATACACAATGTTGTAGAGTTATTTCTTGTAAATTTTCTATATATCAATACAATGCATATCATAATTCAAATTGAATTATCTTCCTTAGACTGTGGTAAATAGATACGGTCATAATAAGAAAGATGATGACACTCAAACAGACAGACATAGTGACATGACTCCAAAATCTATAGGTATCTTCTTCTTATTGTATAGTATTTCTGTACAAAATTTGAAAACTACAATGAAAACTGTTTGAGTTATCGTGTCACAAAGAAAGTGTTCATAATAACAAAGATCATGCCATACAGACAAAGTGAAATGACCCCAAAATCTATAGGCTTCTTCCTCTTATTGTACATTATTTCTGTACAAAATTTGAAAACTGTACGATAAAAACTGTTTGAGTTATCGTGTCACAAAGAAAGTGTTGACGGACAGACGGACGGACAATGTGATTACTATAGGGCTTCCCGCATTTCATTCGGGGCCCTAATAACACATATTTCAACACTACAGTAACAGCACATGGTAGTATATACATGTACTACAGTAAAATAGCTTAATTGGCATAAAATGAGTGAGAGAGAAACCTTTCTTTTTTCTACACATCTGCAGAGCTTAGTTAAGGTATTGTCACAAGTTTCTATGACAATCTGTAGTTTGTTTTTTTTTACACATCTGCAGAGCATAACTAGGGTATTGTCACAAGTTTCTATGACAATCTTTGCATACAACTTTTAGAAAACCAAGTTGTCTTTGTGAAACAGCAAATTCCATCTGTGGCAAATGATCTTATTGGTGTCTTACTGCTTTGATCTTGACAGGTCAGAAGTTTCTATCATGTGTAGTCTAGAGTTATGGCAAAGTGAACAGAAAGACAAAGAGGTAAACCAATAACAATGATGGTATACACAGATCAATATCAGGTCCGTGTAATGAAAGAAAAATAGAGAAAGCTTCCTCGTACACCTCCCCGGAATGAATGATAATACATCGAAAAGTGAATGTTGACCATTATCCTTGTGTTTTATTGATATGAAAGGTATTGCGATATGTACTGTACTGCATCTCAGGAATCGTAACACATATCAGATTGCCTTAGTTCAGTATTAGCCTTATCAGGGATTTTTTAAGGGTCTGTAGGGGGCTGAAATAAGGCCTCATTCCCAATGCTAAAAAGCAGGTATTTTCCCCATTTTTTGCTCAATGAAAACAAATCAAGCAGGATAGCTTAACTGTTTATAAAAACTTCTTCACAGGCCCACAGATTACAGTTTTTTGCTTCAAAATTGTTAAAGGAAGTGAACATGAAAAAAATATTTGTTGCATAATAAACGTAATAAATAGACCTGAAACTAAATAGTGTGGCCTGATTCTAAATTGCTTGTTTCTATTACGAGATTTTATCAATTAAACACTCTAGTAAAAGGTTTATGGAGGTCATCCATTATTTCCCAGTATGCATCTGCTCTGACGTAGATGAGACACATTGCTGTTGTTGACTGGGTCACTGTTATACAGCAAGAAGTTTATGGATTCATATTAGAATTGATGGATAAGGTTTGGGAGGAAAAAGAATTGAAATCAAATCCAATTACAATGCATTAAGAAAAAGAAGAAAACACTCCCACAAAATATCTCCAGCTCCTCCAACTTCTGAACTTACTCAGAAGCACTGTTATACATGTATTTCAAGATTCCAAATCAATTAATTTTATTAGATTTTAAAATATTTGGAGATAATTAATGTGACTGTGTCATAAAAGTATTGCAATATAGGCATGTACTTTATATATTTTATAATAATTGATGTACATGGACCACAGATAAATTTCGGAGATGCAATTGACAGTTATATTATTTATTTACCTAATAAAAATTATTTATTCAAAATCTGTATCTAAGTCTGAGGTTTCAAGAAATCCTTTATAATTGCAGTGCTCTTTAGGAAATGCTCCCTTAACAACAAATGAGGGTAAAACTACTCTGACCCCCCCCCCCCCCCCCCCAGCTGACCTAATTTATAAACTGTCTGTAGGTCATAAATCTTGATAGCATTCCCACAACAGAATTGTTACTGTATTCTATCACGTGTGTGTGTAATTAGAAATGTTTACACACAAATGCCATGTTGTGTTTAGATTTTAATACATGTGAATACAGAAGGTATTTTTCATTTTCGTGTTTTTCTTACTTGTTTAACAAGTTGTTATCCAAGTCCTCTGAGACCCTTCCTCTCTGGATACATAAATCCATGGATAAATGTAAGCTGTATCAATTATAACAGGACTTAGACACACCATGTCAAATATGATGTAGAGAACCGCATTTTATGTGTATATCTATGTAATCTGACACAAGATGTTCAAACTCATGACAACAAAGGCACCCCTTGAATGTTCATAGCTACAATTTCCACAAGCACACCAATCAAGGAAAATTCCCCTCTCATTAAAATCAATTGCTGGTAAAGAATTATTCTGAGAAACAATTTCTTCCTCTGTAACATCAGGTTCAAACTGATATCCCATATCTAATTCACTCTCTGCTGATGACATTTTAACATTGATGCTTACAATGTGTCCAAAAATACACAAGGCGTCCTACTGACATCAGCATCAGTGCTGCCCTCTAATTGATGCTAAGAGATAACCCAGCAGGGAGGTAATAATTTTTTCAATATGGCAGCTCCCAAGGATTGAAAAGATTAGTTAATCTTTATGAAATATCTCTCTACTAAAGAAAGCTACATCTTAATGATTTTCAGAATTCATTATATACATCAAAATGACAAATTTAAACCCTTTGTCACATTTTCATGTTCACTTCCTTTAAGTAAACCTGATTTTTTGGCCTCTTCTTATTTGAATGAGATAAGCTTTGACCACATTGAAAGTCAGAAGGTGTCCAATTATACCTCAATGCACTCTGGATTGGTTTTCTCCCTACTTCTTTGTAAGAAATATTTTCCCCAATTTCAAGCAAATGTTGCTATTTTTCTCAATTGAAAAGGCCCAGGCCCTTGAAATCAAGACCTTTAAAAAAAACCTACATTGTGCTGATCATGGTCTTTAAGTTTCGCATCCAGATTTCAATCATATCAAGCCATTATGAACAAGTAGTAAAAATCAACAATTTGACCTTGAAGTAAAAGGTGATAGGTACATCATGGTGTTATCTGTTTTGAGGACACTTACATCTGAGGAGCCTGGCTGTCTGTGAGGAAGACACACTACTGAGGAGTTCATGTGCAGTAGTTTCCTTGTCATCATCATCGTCACTGTTCTTCAGAATGTCCCGAGCGATTTCATCTTTGTCCAGAGTGAGATCATGGTTACTCAGAATCTCTTCCTCGCTACTCGAGCGTGTATCCTGTCGTTCCTCGGCCACCACAGGTCTAACTCCGCCTCCATAGCCGTACATTGCAAGCAAATCCTCCAGAGGCATGTCTCCCTCCTGTTACAGATCAAAGGTCACCATTATAAAATGCTTCAACAATCATTCATAAAATAAAAATGAAACTCAAGTTGTCATATGAAAGCTGCTTTTAAATATCTTGAATTAAACACTTCCATCTCATTTGTATATATCCTTTTCTGATTAATCAATGTAATCCAGAATCTGTTCACTGTAAGACAAATTCCCTAGTACCAACCTTCCTCTCTAAATCACATTATTCATCACTAGAGCAATCAACTGATATTAATATACTTTTATGTAAAAATACTTGGGTCTGATTGGCCGAGAAATGTTTGAGAAAACATTGTTTTCCTGTGTCTTGGTTGGCAATGGTTTTCTCGGGGTGAACATTTTCAATGTTATTATCAACTACATGCATTATAGACACCCATCTTCTCTAAATCCCCACCGTTACTAAATAATCGTCTTAAGTTATAGACACCTACCTTCCCTAAATCACCCAGTTCATCACAACAGCTGTCTTTGATGTAGACACCTACCTTCTCTAGATCACCCAGTTCATCACAACAGCTGTCTCCACTAAGGGCCTCCTCTTCTTCCAGGGTCTGTTCATCATCATAATCATGAACCAACATGTCCGCCGAGGGATCAAAATCACGATCAGTGTCTATAAAAGGAAACTTTTCTTGATAACAGACAACATTTTCCAATAAATCATATCCGTACTTTCAATGTAGTCTTCAATTTTTACACCTTTTTATTCAATAACAAGATGCTCCCATGTGGCAGCCTAGTAATTATGGTACTCTAAGAAAGGTCTTGTCACGAGGAATACACTTGTGAAATAAAAAAGCCTTCAGCCTTAAATTTTTTAAAAAAATTCTGTGTTTCTGGTAAACCAATTGAATTGAATTTTGAGTCACTGGCCCTAATTTTTAAAAATGGGTTGGCGGAGAGAAAAAATAAGAAAATCTAGAATTTCGTGTTTTTTCAACATTGGCATTGCTTTCCAATGTGGAGGCTAAAAACTATAGAAAACAAACAGCATGGCCATTGCCAGCTCAATATTAAACCGAGATTCCTTTGACTCTTATTATCACTATCTCAATGTGACATGCGCGGGGACGATTCTGAGCTGACTCCATATCAAAAAGCGGGAATTTAAGCGACACCAGCTGCTTTCACTGGTTTGTCTACCTTTTAAAACTTTATTTCATGGGTCTTCCTTCCAAGACGTGATAATTCAGCGCTTGGATGATTATTCTACAAGTTAATCATGACTAATATGTCATCACCGTTTAAATGAACTTAACACCAACAAATGAAGTATTACTTTGGTTTAGGTTGCCTCCCCGCCATTCTATTTGTTTGCACATGACATCAGTACAGAAATACACAAAATACGTATCGGTGTCAGTCAGTATGATGATCAACTGATAACTGAATCCTTGCATCTTGGAAGGCAGATTCGCGGAAAAAAAAGTTGTAAGAGTTAGGCAAAGCAGTGAAATCAGCTGTTGTGACTGAATTTCTATTTTTAAATATGGAATCCGCTCCGACTCTCCTGATCTCACAATGTAAAAAGCAGGGGTAAGAGTTAGGGTTCCAAATTACCGCTTGCCCACTCGCATTGACGACTATACTTTGCTTGTGGGCACCCCAAATTTCTGTTCTCGTCGCCCACTTGGCAACCATAATTATCCGATCAACATTTTTCTTTCCGACTGATTGAATTGAAGTTCAATTTCCAATTGAGGTTTCGCCACTTGGCGAGACATTCCTGGGGTATCAAACCTTCCAAAATGTAAACCAGAAGTTGGAACAACGCAAGAGTTACTTTAAACGAAAAGAAAGCGTCTGCTTTTACCAAAGTGGAAAGAAATGGAGAATATGGCTTGATGACGGCAAAAAGGGGATGACATGCTGTGAGTACAAAACTAGTCCGAAATATCTGACTTTTCCTAGCACAGCAAATATCAAAATCATAAAAAAAGGCAGGAAAACGTCAGATATTTCGGACTAGTACAAAACATGACACGAAAGGTCTAATCGTTGTGACAGCTTGCCAGAGTTATAAACTTGACAGCATCATAAAGCTGAGAAATTTCAAAATCACATAAAAAGTCTGAAGAAGGTGCGTTAAAGTCAGACGCCGCGAAGATCATAAAGTCCATGAACTCCGATATTTTTGCTAGGTTGACGGAATGAGAGTGGAAATGAGAGAGGGGTATTTGAAAAAATCAATATATGCACCCAGGGTTGCATGAGCCAAGTTGCATGGGTCTTCCTAACCTGCTATCCAACAATATAACCAAGTTTCATTTGATTCAGTTTTAAACTTTTCGAGTTACTGACCAGAAACCATATTTGTCTAGAAGTTTTCAATCTATTTTCGGTCACTGTGACCTTGACCTTTGTTCTCCAAAATCAATAGGGACCTTGCTTTGCTGGTATCCAACAATATATCCAAGTTTCATTTGATTCAAATTAAATTTTTTTTCGAGTTATCCTTCTAAAACAATTTTTTAAAAAAAATTTTAAATCTATTTTTGGTCACCGTGACCTTGATCTTTGACCTATTTTCTCCAAAATCAATAGGGGTCTTTCTTTCCTGGTACATAACAATATCTTCAAGTATCATTTGATTCGGATTTAAACTTTCTGAGTTATCATCCAAAAACCAAATTTTTCTGAAATTTTCATTCTATTTTGGGTCAATGTGACCTTGACCTTTGACCATTTTCTCCAAAATTAATAGGGGTCTTCCTTACCTGGTACCCAACAATATATCAAAGTTTCATTTGATTAGATTGTAAACTTTTCGAGTTATCATCCGGAAACCAATTGTTGACGCCCGCCCGCATCACCAAACCAATAGCAGAGTTCAACTGCGTTGCAACTCGGCTAAAAATTATGGAGAAGGAAACAGAATTTAAATATTGATATTTTCATTTTTTGAATAAATTGCAATGTGACCTGATGTTTCTTTTTTCTTGTAAAAAAACAACAAACCAAATAACTCAATTTCATGTGTGTGGGCTACTAAAATTTCATGTGGACTAAAAGGATTTCTAATTCAGGGGCCCACTTGGCACCTAAGCAGTCTTCGAAATTAAGAGGTAGCCCGATGACTGTGGCTAGTAAAATTGGGGTCGGGCTACCAAAAATTATTAACGCGCATGTAGTAATGTACCGATTGTCGCCGACTTTCGATTGTCGGTCACTATAACTGAAACGATGTGAATAATCGATTGTCATTTTGAAAATCGAAAATCGCCGACGTCAGTAATATTTTTAATAATATGAATATTCCTGCCGCGAATTATCTAAAATCAAAAATGGCTGACGAAGCTGAATCATCCGATAAGATTGAATGATAATAAAGATTGTATGGAGACGTCACCATTGCTGGTAAAGGCCTGCAAAATTTAGGCCTATGCTCGGCGCTTAGTCTTTGAACAGGGAGGGATCTTTATCGTGCCACACCTGCTGTGACACAGAGCCTCGAGATTTTGCCTCTTACAACATGCAAGGGATAATGAGACTCTATTCTAACCCGGATCTCATAAGAACAACAAAAGTCGAGATATCTATCCCTATCCCGGGAAAATAAAATCGAAAGTATGGGATTATTTACTTCAAATTTCTAATTATGATTTTAGACGTCTCCATATGAGTGAAAAATTTCCAACAGAGACGTTACGCAAGTGACGGTTCAACCCCCTACTGCACGCATATAAACGGAGATTGATCATCCCAGAATGTTTGATGAACCTATATTTTACCTTTTCCAAGAAAAATGCTGGACAAAATTCCTGTTGAGAGACATAATATCGGCCATATTTTCCAACCGGAAGTGAATTTTGTAAAAACAAAAATATTTAATGGCAAGGTCATTTCATAAGACATTATTCCTGAAATTTTAAAGAAAATATATCCAGCCATCTCTGAGAAATCACTCGAAGAAATCGGAAAATCAACATTTTTTTAAATACTTCCGGTATAGACCGGAAGTGACGGACGAAAAAATTGAATGTATGTGTACAATGGACTAATGTTAGTTCATCAACTCGACAAGTTTCAAGCGTCTATCTATATTCATTATTGAGAAACTGAAAAAACAAGGCTTCAATATATCCACCCCATATCTCACGACCGGAAGTGAATTTTACAAAAATATTTAAATATACTCTAGACATTTATAGTGTCTATAACATATGTAAAATTCAAATCATTAACTTGTTTTATGACCGAGATTTATGGCACTGAAAAATGAGAGAATGATTAGTCTTTCTTTGATATAACCGGAAGTTGGAGATTCAACTTCCGGTGGGGTCAACATTTTGTGAGAATTAGAACGAGACCTAGTAAACCGATATAGGTTTCAATTTTAAAGAAAAAGGTTTGAAATTGATGATTCATTTAATCACTTCCGGTGACGACCGGAAGTGTCGGACGACATTCTTAACCACCTACTGCACGCCTACAAAGTAAGATCTATTAACCCTGAAAATTTGATGACTGTATCTTTAACCGTTTCTGAGAAAAACGCTGTACAACGAAAACAGCTAATAAGCCGTATTTGCTGACCAGAAGTGAATTTTACAAAAATATTTGACGTTACTCTAGACATTTATAGTGACTATAATATATGTAAAACTCAACTCATTAACTGGTTTCATCTAATGATTTTATTCTAATTAACTTAATATCTAAGGTAACAAAATAAAGTAAATATAATTTATCTATGCCTTAAATTTCAAATCATTCAAATTCGATTATTTTTCAATTAATCAATCGCAAAGGTGCATCCGATTAATCTGATCATCGATTAATTCCCCCCCCCCCCCCCCGATTGCCCATCACTACGCGCATGCCAGGTGGGCAAGTACATATTTCCGGCGGAGATTATGATTCCGCTAATAGAGTGTGATTCCCGGTGGGAAATCGGTGAAACGACCAGTTCTTACAACAGGAAGAGAAAGTTGGTGCTAAGAGGTATGAGGAAACAAAGAAAATGATCTGTGTGTTTGGCAGAAGAACTGCCCCTGGCTTGAATTCAGTGATGGTCTTGTATTTTACATTTGGTGCAGAAAGGAAAGCATTGCAAATTGTGAGTTCGTGTTCGGCTCAGATAATTCAGAATTGATTCTGTAAGTGAACACAGAAACAGAAAATGGCGTAAGCATTTTACCCTGAAGTAAAAAACCACAACATCAGACATTTCAGACTATTACAAATTTAACAACCCTAGTTTTTACTTTTTTAAGGATGAGAGTGGTGATGAAGAACTAGAAGAATTAAGACATTGGAGGATTCCGATGGCGAAGAATCTGACTGAAATGACAATTGGAAGTTGAAAGAGGGATTGAACTCTCGCCTTAAACTTGTATTGTAGTTAGTGATGGGCAATCGGACCAAAAACCACAATCGATTATCGGCAATAATCGGACACATGTAATCGATTAATAATCGATTATAATCGGAATTGGCATTTAAGTGTTTTCCCCTCAAATGATATGTAACAGAATCATTAAATGTATGGAAACATTTGAATTCTTCTTTGTTTCATTTGTTCACTGGTAAATAAATCAGAATTCTAATATATCAAGTAATGGAATTTATCTATAATCTCAATGTATCAAAGATATCAGAGATAGGCTCCTTTATTTGACTGTTGAATGTCATTGTTGTTACCATCCTTCATATCTCCCGCCATTTTGTTTGCTTATTTTTGATCGGGTTTGACATACAGAAAATAAAATTTGAACAAAGTTGAAGTGATTTCCGGATTTTGTTTGGTCAACGATGTCGGCGACTTATATTTTGTAATCGATTAGTAGCATCGTAGGTCTCTGAACGACCGACAATCGATCATCGGCGACAATCGTTTCATCACTAATTGTAGTACATAATAAAAATGTTCAAACTTGAAAATTCGAATCGTGTTAAATCATTCTTGAATAGCACTTGAGCTAGTAAAATTTATTTGGGTTACCAAATTTTTCACTCTTACTTGCCCAATAGATGGATTTCATATGACGTATTTTGACCCCAGAGTTATTCCCCTTGGCCGCCATCTTGAAGGTCAAACTGGTGGATTTTCCTCTTTAGGCAACCATATTTCAAACATGTAAGGCAGAAATATATGGGGGGAAATCTTTGCAATATTGCAATTATGAAGTAAAAGATGCATTAACAAATGTATATTAATAAGAAAAACAGTTTATCTCCACCTCAGTGACCAGAATAACAAGGCTGATTTTGGTTGAATAATGAAGGAATCCGGGCATGTTAACCTACAATATGGCTACCAATGGGAAATAACTCTTGCTTAATCGCTTCGATGGAAAACCATCTATGGGCTTGTGGTAAAAATCATTAAGCGCGAAGACTGCTTAAGGTATTCAGTCGAAGTTGGAACCCTGAGAGTCAGAGGAATATCCAATTAGCTCGATATTTGCAATCTAATTTGCAAATCGTAATTTTAAAAGTGCATAGAAGCTAAATCCATGCTTAAATGCTTGTAGCACTGTCAAACATTGACAGGCATCTTTGGGGAGGAACATGGGAACTCTTCCCGAGATAAATTCATGTTTCAGGAAGTTTAGAGGATATATATATTAAAAAAGAAAAATGAACAACCTACCAACCCTTATTTTGAAGATGTTACCGGAAACACACAGGTTTATTATTTTTTTAAGGCCATAACAGTTTGTCAAAAGTAGGTCAAAAATTTTAGTACCTAAAGGTCTTACCAACAGGAATACACATATAAAATATGAAAACAAAAACCATAGCCAAGTTAAAAGTTTTTGTGGACAGACACATAAAAAACAAGTACTAAACACACACACACACACTCATCCCTTCCCGAATCTTAACAAGTTATTAACTATCAAATTACTCCATGGAAAAAATATCCATTGATAATAATCAACGTGAAGAAACTGCTAGTAAAAATTTAATTATTTCTTGTTTAAAACTAAGACCTAAAATTTGCTAGCAGTTCAAAACTGTTCATTTTGATATCAAACTCAGACGCTCTTTACCTCTACCAGTCAATGGCCTTCGTCATCAATTGACCATTCTGCCACGAATCATTACTGTTGATACTAAATTGTCTTTCAGCCAATTCCGAACACTAAGTTAACCTAAAGGCTTACGAAATTTTCCATAGTAAGCCCTTTCTTTCGATAATGCTATATTAAATAACCATAAGCTTGGAAATTCAGAAAAAATCTAGCCCTTGAACCACAATAAATCATATAAACATACTTCAGTGCATTTTCTGTGGCAAGAATGGTACTTAAATCGTACTTTCTTCACGTAGATTATAGAGTCAGATGGTCAATTCATGAAGAAGAAAATCATTGCCATTAATTATTACACAGGTACCGATGTCCTCGGTTGCAAAAAAAAGGGGGGGGGGGGTAAATAAGCTGTGGTAAAAACAATTCTAAGTAAATCTTACCTGGGCTGCTGGACTCACTTGTACCAGCCTGAAAATAAAATTGTAATCAAAATCATCACAACTGAACATTCAAATGTTCCCAACATAAACATTGGGAAAGCCCTATGTGAACTAAATGACCGACGTACACTAAATCGAAAACCTAATTTCGCGCCAGTTAAATTACAAATTTACCCATCAAAACTAAAAAATAAGCCTTAAAATCAACAGGATAAAAAGATTAATGCCTAATGTTTTAAAATACAACGGTAACTTTGCTCAAAATCAAGTAATAAATTTCAATTTTAGGGGAATCCATACAGATTTAACAATATTTCAAACGATACCTCCGCCATCTTTATCAAAAATTATGGGATACGCTAATATTCTCACTCAAATCGAGGCTACTAATTTCACCGGATGTCGATATCCCATGTATACTTAATGTTTATTGGTTGATTGATTTTCAGGTCTTTCACGATAAAATTTTATACCCAGAAATATATAAAGAATGTCATCTTATCTAACTCATTGTTTGAGCAATTGTACAGAATCATGTTTGAACATATAATAATTTAGATACTGGTAAATGATTCATTGACTAAAAAAATATGCTTGTCCACCTTAGGGGGTTTCATTTTTCTACCAATCAAAATGTTAGTTTTAAAACAAGGTTTGTAACTCTTAGCAACAGACGAGCATTGTAATATGGCGAATATTTAGCAAGTGTGCGAAAGTTTGAAAACTCAGTTGTGAAACATGTCAACTTCCAAGACTCGTAAAAACCAATATCTCAATCCAGGGTAATGAGATACTTTATATTTTATTTACTTACAATATTTTCATCTGTAAACAACGATACAGTGATGTGTTTTAGCTTCGCATTTCGAATTTACTCAGTTGTTTATAAACTTGTTAGGGTATGTAGTAGTTTACTATAGATGATTAAATAGCCATTGTATTTCCATATTGTTTATTATTTATCATTCACATTCCAATGCCATTTATATGAAATGAATTTATACTTTGAGAAATAAAAACCAATATATTAGTTTGTTTTGAAATTTCCTGTTTTCAGTGTCAGCCAAGCTACAGCTAGCACCGCATCAAGGAAGGGAAATCCTGGTGCTTCTGTGAATAAAAGTAAATATGGAGGAACAGGGACCATGTATGCTAGTTCCCGGTCCAGGACAAACATCTTATCATCGGCTGGCAAGAGGAGTGTGACTCATGGTGAAAAGACAGTGGCCAAACCACCTGTTCAGGTAACGGATGTAATGATGGACTAATAGAATCATTCATTAGTAGGAGTGTGAATTGAGAAATTCCACCAAGGGGACAAGATTTACAGTCTAGGATGATAGAGGATTTGCCAAGTTTTATGACAGTGATTGAATCTTGTTTCCGAAATGAAACTTCCAAAGCCCACATGAGTGAATACCTCAGATTTTTCCAGTTTGGTGGATTATTTTAGGATACTGATATTTGAGATAAATAAGACAGTCTGCAACTTACAATCAAAAGCTAATCAGAGACAGCAAGAAAATGCTTTATACTGCATTTGTATACTATAATCCAAGACTATACCCAATGAAAACTTCATGAAATGAAGTTGAAGAAAGCAATGCATTTTTTTAAATTCACCGTGTAATTTTAAGTTCAAGCAATAAATGATGTCACAATTGATGACTTAGTAGTGTAAGATGGAAAATTACCCTCAAATGGCTATTTATCATGGGTAATGTGAGTAGTTGATAAATAATGGAAGATACAAAGCAATTTTGGTAAGCCTCTGTGCTGATACCTACTAACTCATGCCCATTGGCCTGTTCTACCTATTCCAGTGTTGCTTTATTTCGATCTGCGTCAGTGTCTTGCTTCCAAGTTTTGTCAGACCTACCTCTCTTTCTCTTTCCCTGCGAGTTCCAGGCCAAGACTTGGTGTGTGGTATTAGACACTGGCTTCTTTAGGGGGTGTCCAATTTCAGCCCCACTTCCTTTGCAGTATCTGCTTTGCCATTTATTCCTGTTCCACTCGCCCCCAAAGATCTTCACTCTTTATCTTCTCTTGCCTCAGACAGATGTTGAAAAATGTCTGAATCTTTTGTTGCAATGTCTCTGTTGTCCATCTATACAATAGAACATTTTAAAAATGCCTGAAACATTCTGTTTTGATTTGGATTCCATCTACATAGTAAATGCCGTATTTAAAAGTATCAGTGCAATATTCTGCACAGAGCATATTTTTTCATGGTGCATTTCAAAAGCCATGCAAACACATCAAGATCGTTTATATAGTTTGAAAATCCTTTTGTAATGTAAAAGAAAATTGAAGCTGGACAAACTACATTTTCATGTTCGTTGGGTCATGTCTATGGATTAAACGTTTCAGCTGTCCAGTTGATGTTTTCAAGCTGTGAAATCCTTTAAGGGAAAGGAATGTGGGAGCCAGGTTCGATCGCTGGTGACAAAAATCACTTATTTGATAGGGACTTTGTCTTAAGCTTCGGGGGGGGGGGGGGGGGGGGGGGGGGGTGTATGATTTCAATCCTGGCGTTGTTCATTATAGTATTCACCCTTTCAGTACAAGAGCAAGGGCTATGTTGAAGATAGATAGATAAGTGTATTCAAACTAAAATGCCTTACAGTTCAATTAAGCTATTGCATGAAATGTTGAAGGCCAGTCATGTCCAAAGTGTATGGTGTATGACACAAGAATACCACAATAAAGAAAGTAAAAGAATGACTTCATGTATTAATCTTTAATCCTGTTTGTGTATTGACCATTGTAGGTATTGGATGAAGCTGGTAATGATGTGACTCCTCTGCCCCTGCTGCACTCAGACCCCTCAGCAGTAAAGAAGAACCAGGGCAACATTCTGGCAGACAGCTCTGCTGGGACAGTGAGTATACTCAGGCTATGTCTTTTGATTCAAAACTGCTAATTTAGTTTTCCAAAATTCCTGGTGTATATAAGCTTTTGTTACAAATTCCTGGTGTACACAAGTTTTTGTTACAAAGTTCCTGGTGTACATCTGCTTTTGTTACGAAGTTCCTGGTGTACACAAGTTTTTGTTTATACCGTATTCCTGGTGTACATAAGTTTTTGTTACAAAATTCCTGGTGTACACAAGTCTTTTTTTTATAAGTGGTTTAAATTATTTGGGGTTTTTTGTTGTTGAATTTTTAAAGAAATTAGTCACTTTTTTTTAGCCCACAGATCTGATGTCTCAAGCCTCCATATACAACACAGGAAATGTCACAGCCAGTACTTTTGGAGGTGGACCTTTCACTAGGTAATTTTATTTTTACATCTCAGACAAGCATTTAACAATACATTGACTCAACTGTATCAGTCTGATTAAAATCAAACCTCTCACTTCGCTCAATATACGGATACTCCCACGCAGTGACTATCCGTATATCGAGTGAAGTGAGAGGTTTGATTTTAATCAGACTGCGACTGTATCCAATTCTGACTGTATGTATGTTTTCAGGTCTGTGTTCAGTGCCTCTCAAGGTACTGCTTCTGATTCCATGATTGGAGAGGACATCACTGAACCCTCACAAGACATGTCCTCAGCATGGGCAGGTAATCTTAGAACCCACATTATCTTGTAATAAATACAGAAGTCTTTTAAAACATGTACAATTTTGATATTTCCTGAGATTAAACTTTAGGATTTAATTTTATACATCTGCAAAAGATTTACGTTTTGTTTGGACTTAGTATCTGTGGTACATTTTTTTCTACTTGACTTTGCCAGAAATTCGACACAAGCGAGAGGAAGTGAAGGAGACCTTGACTGATGCAGACCTGGAGAAGGTGGTCAACCTGACACTAACTGAGACAGAGACAATCTGGCTGCTGGACATGCCGGGTACATCTGTGTCTAACGAGGCAGAGGAGGCAGCCAGCATTAAAAAGAGGAATGAGGAGTATCAGGAGGTAAGACACTCACAGTGGACACAGAGAACATCAGTATTTTAAAAGAATTTTCTAAAGACCTCCATCCAATTGTATGGTAAGAAGTCAGAACTTAAAATTTTAGAAGAGATAAATTTTTCTTAGTAGGATTACTTTCTGCTATAGTATGTCATTAAACATTTTGTTGTATTAAATATTTGTTTTTGTATTGTAGTTACAGAAGAACCGTGTGGGGAATGATAGATATATGGAGAGGGGAATGAACACGTTTAATGAACCAGCAAAATACAAAACTGTTCAGACATCAAAGATCAGCTGTGTTGTAAGTCTATGCCTACCCCACAAAAATATTACTGTCTCTGCAAGGCTTTTATAAGAAGCTGTGATTTTTACTTTACAAACACAGAGATTTGTAAGAATTACAAACAAGTAATGATACAAGAAAAATGAGAAATAAATAAGTTAATAATTAAACGTTAATTGCTCTTTTACTCAATTCTTTTTAAATTGATTGCAGGACACTGGCATCATGGCTACCACATGGGACATGTACGACACATTTGAACAGAGAGACCAAGAAATCAGAGGTTTAAAAACATTGTCAGATAAAAAAAAAAAAACACTGTCAGATAAAAAAAAAAAACACTGTCAGACCAAAAAAAAAAAAAGCACTCTCAGATTAGAAAAAATCCTATCAAATAAGAAATATTGATGTTAGATAAAGGGGAAAAAATCATTGTCAGAAAAAGAAAAGAAACACTGAGATAACAACACTGAACACCACATTATAATTCCTGTGCTAGAAATATCTGTGAGATTTACAGGCACACATTTTAGCTCACCCGAGATGTAAGCTTTTCTGATAATGTTTGTCCTGCACACATCCATCTATCCATTCATCTGTAAACTTTACACATTTTTTATTTCTACTCCATAACCACAGGGCCAATTTCAACTAAACTTGCCTTAAAGCATCATTGGGTAAAAGGGATTTAAAATTGTTCAAATTAAGGATTACATGTACCCTCAACGTTATTCTTGACATTCCTATCGTGTTCTATCGTGCATGTATCCTATCGTACCGTGCGTTTATCCTATCGTATCATGCGTGTATCCTATCGTATCGTGTTTTTGAACATTAAGCTGTTGATTTTAAGGCAGAAGAAAAGCTATATGCCTGTCCAGAGATGGTAAAAATTTATCACAATTTCATTCTAAGTAGTATGAAAAGTAGGCAGTGGTTTGCCGAGCAAACCAGGGACAGTAAATCTGAAAGCTCCTTCATCTGAAGTTCATAAACGTTTGTTTTTCTAGAAACAGTTATTTTTAATTAACACTAACAGAGAAATAGGAAGTTCCGATTTGAAAGGAAAAATTGGTAAATTACATTGTTTATTACATATATTTTAATAAAGGCTCTTTTTCTTCCATTTTTTTCCACCTGTATTCTATTTATATACCAACTACTGAACTTGTGCGCATCCGTACATCACCCGTGTTTTGACTGTTTTGACTGCAAACATTCTCAGGGACATTGTATTTCACACATTTAGAAGATTAAGTTTTTAAAGGGTGCAATGGTGTTGCATCTCCCATAAGTCTGCTCAACTGGGCACGAATCAGCTGTCATAGTTGGGTTTTTTTTTACTTGTACATGTACAAGTACACTTGTACATGTACCAATAGTCGTACGGGTAGATACTGAAAATTGATTCCGGTTTTGATGATTATTTGAATTTTTATTTACATACTAAACACAAAAATCTTTAAGCGTTTCAAAATTGTGAATTTAAAAAGGCCGGGTTTTGTTTATTTTTTCATAGTTTATTTATGTTTTATTATTAAGATATCTACTCAAATACATACAGTATGTTCCAATTACTTATGACTATCAATTATCATTCATAGTGTAGAAATATCGAACGTATGAAGATTTGGTGTAGTGCAGTGGATTTTTTCAAAGCGGTCATGATGAAAATAATTGTAATTGTTGAATGACCGGTGAACTTAGAGCTTGATCCAAAAGAACCCTCTCCTCGCTACACAAAAACTATTACTTGGTTTTATTTCACATTCAAAATAATAGACATTAGAATAAGAAAGCTATTGAAGCATGACATTACTACATTATATTACATTTAATTAATTCCCTGTGTAATTTATATATGAAACATTAAGTGACACTATAATTTTAGAATCATTGGCTGAGACAATTCATATAGATATCAAATAATGAATTAAAAACCGTATATAGTTTAGTTTTCTGATTTTAGCTGTGATGGCATAAAAAATTGAATTAAAAATATTTTTTTTAAAAAGTACGACCGTGGATTAAAGAAATTATACGTTTTAGGTGTATGATGAATATTGAAATCCTTCAGTATTATTATCAACATAATGTAATTATGTAGTAGGTATCAAAATTTCGTTCTGTCTAAATTGCCACTAAATTTACAACATTTCTATCAGGTTTTCCGTTTATCGTGAAGATCGTTTATCGTGTTTTGCGTTTATCAGGTTTATCGTGTGTGTATCCTATCCTATCATGCGTGTATCCTATCCTATCGTGCGTGTATCGTGTTCTATCGTTTATCATGTCAAGAATAACGTTGCGGGTACTGTACACCCTTTTTGGAGTGGATATAATTAAGAAGTGGTGAAAATGTTGTGGCATATTTTAAAAATCTTCTCAAGAACCACACAGCCAGAGAACACAATACTTATGTGAAAGCCTCCTTGATAAGTATAGATTCAAATGTTCAAATCATGGCCTCTGGAGTTAGTGTGGGGCCACAATAGTGGATCAAAGTTTTCCATGGGAATATATAGTAAAAAATCTTTTTAAAATTTTCTTCTCAAGAATGACAGGGCTTTATTAGTCATATTTATATGCAAGTATCCTTAGGTAGTGTAGATTCAAACTTGTTCAAATCATG
Source organism: Ostrea edulis (assembly GCF_947568905.1). Taxonomy (NCBI): domain Eukaryota; kingdom Metazoa; phylum Mollusca; class Bivalvia; order Ostreida; family Ostreidae; genus Ostrea; species Ostrea edulis. The sequence goes on along the minus strand of NC_079167.1, from coordinate 32,247,256 downwards.
GCCTCCACATGTTTGTTTATTTGTACAATATATACATGTAAGCTACTAGTACACATGTAGGCTCCTCAGTATTACCAGCACTTGTCCTGAACATGTTTTCTGTTGAGGAGTCCTGAACATGTTTTCTGTTGAGGAGATTTTATGAATTATAGGTCATAAAAAAGTTTGTTAAAGCAAATGGAAAAGGAAAGAAATGCCTGTATCACTATTATACATGTGCAGACTCGGGGATGAGAGAGAGAGGGGGTATCCAACCAATAACTGTACTTCTAGTATTTTACAAATGAAACTCCATAAAAAAATAGTCAATGACCAATCTCTCGATCTGTGCTTGTGGTGTAAGTAGATAGTCATATTTCATATGTATAATTTCTTGTCTAACCCTCAGCCAAAGAGAAAGAGGATGATGAAGAGGGAACGATTAGCCGCCCCAGCAGTCCTAAGGAAACTGAGGAGGGTAAAGGCGACTCAAAACCACAGAGTGGGGAACAAACCGGACTGGTCCGTGAAGGTAGTGCTCACTCCGTTAGGATAGGTGAGAGAAAATGTAGACGGACCGTAGACTGTAGACTTAGTAGTAGTTCTAGTAGTAAGACAAGTATCATATAGTTATAAGATGTTAGTCAGGTTACGAGTAGGATTGTGTTATGGAGATTTTGTTTTAATATCTAATTTAGTCTTGTTTTAAGAGTGGTTAATGTAGAGTTGTAGTATTTTGGATTAGTTAGTAGCATGGCGTAGAATTGTAGGAAAGTAGATTTTTTTCAAAAAAAGAGAAGTAGATTAGTATTGTAGCTTACGGATTTATAGTATTGTAGTTTATGGATTTGTAGTATAGTTTACGGATTTATAGTATTGTAGCTTACGGATTTATAGTACATGTATTGTAGTTTATGGATTTGTAGTATAGTTTTCGGATTTATAGTATTGTAGTTTATGGATTTATAGTATTGTAGTTTACGTATTTATAGTAGTGTAGTTTACGTATTTATAGTAGTGTAGTTTACGTATTCATAGTAGTGTAGTTTACGTATTCATAGTAGTGTAGTTTACGTATTTATAGTTGTGTAATTTACATATTTATAGTAGTGTAGTTTTCATTAAATATCTGTAACTGTGGATAATATTTCAGTGTTGATTATATTCAGCAATGTTGGCTAAGTGCCAGCTGGGGTTGGCTAAGTGTCCTGTGTTCTATACTTTGGGATTGTATTGGGATGTATAGATATACTGTACTGTGTGTTTAGATTGTGTATTTTGATGATGGATTCAGAACTGTATTGTAACCCAGTTCATGAACATGTGTAGTAGGATATTCTGGTTGAGTTATATATCACTTGTTGTGGAAAAGCTTCTTTATGATATTTATTAATGGCTGATAAGGAAATCTCTATCTGTCATGTTGCCGTCTGCTCCATGCGTCCGAAACTTCATATCTTTGTACAGCAGCTGTCTTTGTTTTAGATTGACTTTTTATTAAGGCAGATTTAGTTTACTTTGATGAACTAGTGGTACTATTTTTAGTCCCTTTTATGTGTTAATGGAGATACGGCAGTTTTATCCACTTTGTTTTGATGTGATATTCTATAGTAGTCTGAGTCATGTCCACTACATACTTTTCTCTTACCTTCCTTCTGAAAAAAAGTTGACTAAAATGCATCAAACTTGAAATCCAAAAACTGATATTTCAACATTCAATACTTTTTCCTAATCAACCCTGAAACATTTTTGAACTCATATACCTGAATTCACATAGTATACTACAATCATAACTGGGTTGTCTCTATCCCAAAATGTGAGATCAAGTTTAAATGCCAATATCAGAGTTTGTCCAACAGAGAAAGGTGAAATATTTGAGGACCATTTTATTTTGTTTTTTTAAAAAGCATTTTTTGGAAAACCAGACAAAACTGTAAACTTTAAACCATCATGATACAACTGCAACTGTTTGGTACATGTAGTACTCAAGGTGTACAAAATTCAAGATAATTTCAAAACTTAAATTATCAAATAAATTTTGACTAATTTAAATGCAAGTGTTCAATGATATTTTAAAAGGAGAGACAGTACTATGATGACATGTTGGTCCTATACCTTTACGTAATGCATTCACTAAAAAACATTATTTTCACGTATGTTAACCTTGTCATTTTCAATATACCTGGTATGACTTCAATACTGAATGACAAATGGAAAAACAAACGACAACTTCATTTTGAAATATATAATCATTGATTATGGATAATCAGGGTTGATGCATTCTCTTATGTTAAACCATTAGATTAAGACTGCTTATCTGTTTTACCTTTTTCAATTTTATTGTGTTATTTAAAAAAAACTTATAATTATGACATGTTTGTCACTAAGATTCAGTGAAGCCTAGTGTGTCTGAGCGGCCAGCAACAGGTAAGGTCGGCAGGTCCTGTGTACTTTGGCGGTTATTGGATGTTGTCAATCACCCACACACCTCAACACAATGTATCAGTCTGAAGGGGAGGGGGATTCTTAATGCCTTTTATAGCAAATATCTTATTTCAAAAGTGAAACAGCAACCATATTTCAAGTTCTGCTTCACCTTGATATAAAAATTTCCAATTGAAATTAATGGCAAAAGCTGAAAAGAGTAAAAACCTAATCATTCACACACTCAAGAGTTGTATTCTACGTAACTATGTGTCTGGTAACTGTCACAATAACTATCCACAGTTTTCTCCCTTTGATTGTGTTTTCTGTCAATGCATGTTTGTTTTCACTCTCTACTTCACCGTACCAGTGTCATTTAGCTGTATAGATAATAAAGAAAGAATTTTTCATGTTGTTCACTACTGTCAACACTTTTGATGAGCACATTAATTTACGGTAAATCACATTAATAAAGAATTTTTTTTTGATGAAATGGTTTAAATTTTGCAATAAAAACCTATATATGAAATATGATTCTGCTTTTGATTTTTAATGCAGAATTTGATTTTAATATGTTGAAGTGGTAATAATGGACAAGAATTTGGATTTCAAATTAAGCAAGATTGTCACAAAGACCTGTAAACTTAATCAAGCCTGTATCAATGTATCTCTCAGTACAGTGTGATGTCTTATACTGATCTTCCTCCTTCAGAGAGTCGAGCTACGATGGCGTCATCCATGGCAGGATCAGAGAGTGTGTTTGCCAGCAGGGAGACAGGAGTGTCCTCCATTCCCAGTGAACTGTCAGCTGTAGAGGAAGACAGAATCTTTAAGGTATACAGATATTCATGTTTTACGTCTTATATCTATTTATAATGATATTTTCTTCTATAAGTTATAAATTTCCATGATGTGTTTATATCAATCACATGACAACCAGAGTGTCTTGCTTTGCAGTCAGAGAATTTCCAGAGAGATTTATTTATCATGGAGCGGGTTGTCAACTTAAATACTTACCAACCTAAGCAAGCATTATACAGAAATTTCACCATAATACCAGGTAGGTTGTACAACAGGTTCAAAGGTAATCTCAGCTGAACAACAGAAAGTCAAAGGTCATTTACAAAATAAGAGGGTTAAAGGTCATCTACAGAACAACTGAGGGTCTCAATGAAATGTATCATCTAAGAGTGTTAATGACTAACTTTTTATAATGTTATTGAAGATAAGCTTCTTTCAGACGTAGACAGAGAGATTACAGAGCTGGGAGATAAACAGGTCAGCATGGTCAGTGATATGGGTCCAAACTTTGACCGCCTCTGGTCCTACTCCTGTAAATTGACCAGTGGACGCAACATCAGTTGTATGTCCTGGAACAAGCTCAACCCAGTAAGTACAAAACCTATCTTCACAGTGTTTAGTATGCAATTCATTTTCATATGGAATTGAAATGTATTAATTACAAAGTGAAAGTAGATTTTTCACATTATTGTTGTTGAATTTCACTTTCGTTTACAGGATCTGGTTGCTGTCGGCTATGGAGAATTTGAATTTTCAGATCAGAAGTCAGGCTTGATATGTTGTTGGTGCCTTAAGAATCCCGATGTATGTATCCCTACATGTAAAACAATGTATAACATCTAATTCAGCCTTCAGCCAAAACTTTATGCTCCTCTCTTGAAACTTTATGGCTTACCAGTTGTAAAGTTGATCTTCTGACACCAAATTCTTAGAAAAAAAGTCAGAATTGAAAATATTCAAGATTGTTCATTCCACAGGACTCTCACATTCACTGTTTCTTTGTTACATTGTAGTACCCTGAGAGAGTGTATGCTTGTAAAGAGGGTGTCACAGCCATAGATTTCTCTAAAGCCTACCCCAACCTCCTGGCCGTAAGTTTCGTTGCTCATTCCCTGCAATGACCTACTGCTATGGTATTACAATCATATAACTTGGATTCTGTTCCTTGTTGACAGGTGGGGATGTACGATGGAGGGGTAGCTATTTATAATGTAGCCAGCATGAAGGATGAACCCATTATAGACAACTTGTAAGATTCATCAATGTTAAAAAAATTATCATAAGTGATTTTATCCATAATATGATTGATATCAGTATGATTCACATTGGATTGCATGCATACATTAGCATTATTAAAATATTATCATGTTTCTAATTTAAAGGGACATAGACACAATTTGAGTTGAAAATTTTCAAATTTTAGTTTTTGATTTTTTTATGTTTAGAATGCTTAACTAAGGTATTACTAATGATTAGCAAACATTTGAATGTCAGTAGTCAAGGTACATGGGAGATAGAGAGGTCACAAGTCCTTGTTATGTAAACATGGCTTGTGCCATGTTTTTGTTTACATAGGTTAAATAAACTAGTAAAAGTTTCATTTAAAGCAGACTTTTTCAATTTTTAAGTGAATTCTGAACACAATTAAATATTTTCTAGTGTTTGGCACATCTCATTTTGTTTTAAGCATGCTATTTTCTATTAAATAGTCTAATGTAAACAAAAACATGGCACAAGCCTTGTTTACATAACAAAGAATTTCCGAGTGCTGTATCTCACTTACAACTCAACAACTGATATTCAAATTTTGGTTGACCATTAGAAATACTTTAGTTAAGCATTGTAAACAATAAAAATGGAAAAATAAACTTTGAAAATTTTCAGCTCAAATTGTGTCCATGTCATTTTTTTAATTATGATTTCATAAGCAATTATGAATTTTTCATATATCATGTAATTCATTCCAACGTCTCATTTAAATTGAAATGATTTATGTTATGAGTATCAATGTAATGCTTGTCAATTGCCAGCCACACCCCGGGAAAGCACACCGCCCCTGTGTGGCACATTAAGTGGATTGAAAAGGAGCGTGGATCTGGGGAGGAAACCTCGGAGGTGGTGGTTTCTATCTCCACTGATGGCCGCGTCACACAATGGTCGATCAGAAAGGGATTTGAGTGCTATGGTAAAATTCTGATAAGCATGTATTTTTCATGTAAATTGAAAAATAATTTGTAATCCTAAGCAGTGGTTGTTTTTTTAATTCAATATTTATCTAGAGAATATGACACATATGTTGAAGTGATTTTATATTCCCAGAAATTATATGTATAGCTCAGAAGTTTAATTGAAAGGTGAAGATAATGAACAGTGATCAATCTCATAACTCCTATAATCTCGTATCATATGGAATATGGAAAAAAACCCCATTCCTTTCACAATCAGATATTGAGATGATATGAGAAGATTTCATGGGTGACATAATTTTTTTTTAATTTTTGCCAATTTATAGACATTATGAAGCTAAAGAGAACACCTACAAAGTTTGGAGGGAAGAAAGAAAAGAAGGGCGAGGCCTTTATTTCTAGACATGCTGGAGGGATGTGCTTTGACTTCCACCCCAAGGAGGCAAATATGTATGCATGCCATAACTCTTAAACAAATTAGTTTACCTTTGACACTTGTTATCTGATAAACTTTGTTAGAATAATGTCTTCATACATGTATATCTGTGAAATGAAACCAAAGAACATGAACAAAATGTTTTTGTTTGACAGATATGTTGCAGGGACGGAAGAAGGTCATATTCATAAATGTTCTTGTTCATATAATGAACAGTATTTAGAGACTTACAATGGCCACACAGTAAGAATTGTTGAATTCAGATGATTTTTATTTATTTTTATATCATTTCACACTGTGTTAAATTTTCATCATAATTCTAGCTGAAAATGTATAGAAAATATGAACACTTGAATTACGATGTACAGTGTAGGTACATGTAACAATTATACGAAAATAGTTCACCATACTTGATCCATGCATGCCCATTGCATCTGTTTTGATAACAGGGTCCTGTGTACAAGATAGAGTGGTCTCCCTTTGTCAATGATATCTTCCTGAGCTGTAGTGCGGACTGGAGTATTCGACTGTGGCACCAAGAGAGGACCCAGCCTGTCCTGAACTTTTTCTCATCCACGGTCGGTATCTAGAGAGCAGACATGGCCATTTCTCTTAGTTGTCAAAACAATTTTACCAACAGCTACTGTTCATTCTTACTTGTGTAGTGGTCAGCCGGGTTCGATCGCCGGTGGCCAGATAGCCCAGTTGGTAGAGCACCTGACTGGAGATTCAGGGGGCCCAGGTCCGAATCCCGGTCTGGTCCGTTGCATTTTCTCCCTTCCCGTTACACTTGTAAAGATCACCCATCTCTGTAAATTTCAATTCTTTCTGTAGCTACAAGTTCGTGACTATAGACATAGAAATGAGATGTATGAATTTGTAATAGATGTGTCTTGTGAAGTTATATGTGATTAAATATTACATGGTCAGTAAGTATATACAATATTCTAGCAAAATGAAATCTAAAATCCTATTGTATAGTAAAAATTTAATCTCTATTTCTGGAGATTCCTAAATATACAGGAGGAAGTAATCGTCATGTAATTTTGCAAGAAGCATCATTCCTGAAATAAAATGACTCACTTTTATTTTTATATTGTTGAGGTACATATTAAAACTCTTGATTAAGAGTCATCTAGCAAAGTCATGGTGTCATGATTTGAAGGCTATGAGTCATTTTGCAATATTTAGTACTTGCATATAATAAGAAATTTACTGTATACTTGTATATGCAAATAAGAATTCTTTTAACTCTTCTAACGAGTAATTTTGTCATCCCCCCCCCCCTTTTCAGAGGGTATTTTATTTTTTATTGGTCTGTTTGTTCACAACTTTTAACTTTCATCTTTGCAAGATATCATAATAAAGTTGTTTGATATATAGAAAGATAAAGTTTTATGTCAGATGAATTTAAGGTCAGAGGTCAAATTTGCCACAGCAGGACTTACTACAATCAGGAGCATAGTGTTTTACAACCACATCTTGTTTTTACGAAATTTCAACACCATTATTATCTTTTCTACAGAAATCAGTGTATGATGTTGTCTGGTCTCCTAAATCCTCCACGGTGTTTGCCTGTGTGAATGAGGGCGCTGTAGAAGTGTGGGACCTTAGTGTCAGCACGTGAGTAACACACAATAGTCAGTGTCTATACAAATGTATAATTCTATATTATCATAAGAGTAACACACTTTAGTCAGTGTCTGTATGAATATATAATTCAGTATTATCACAAGAGTAACACACTATAGTCAGTGTGTGTACGAATATAAAATTCAATATTACCATGTGAGTAACACACTAAAATATGTGTCTGTTCGAATATATAATTCAATATTCTCATGAAAATAACACACTAAAATGAGTACGATTATATAATTCAATATTTTCATGTGATTAACACACTAAAGTCAGTGTTTGTATTATTATATAATTCAATATTCTCACAATTCAATTCTTTTTATGCAATGAGTGACATATCCTTTTCAGGTTAGATCCAATCATCACGAATAATCCCACATCAGGTGCCAAAAAGACTGCTGTCTCCTTCTCCAAGAACTCAGATGTAAGTTATTTTAGGTGCAAGTTATTTTAGGTGTATGTTATTTTAGATGTCCTTGAACAGTGGTTCACAGGATCTCTTTTTGTCACCCCAAATTATTTTCACAATTTTTTAAATTATCTCCCTTGGGGAAATGTTGACCTTCATTATAGAGACTTGAATCTCTTTACTTGTGGATGCTTTATACCAAGAATTAGTATTAGATACAGGAGTTATTTGTTCATTTTAATTGTTTTTTTAACCATGATATTTATGTCTTGATTTCATCTACAAACAATGCACCTACCAGCTCTTGTACATTACATTTTATGTAACGCAAGTTTTACATCCGTATATTTCAGTGTATTCTTGTTGGGGACAGTAAAGGAGAGCTGACTGTTTATCAGCTCAGAAGTATGGCAGATCCTCCAGCAAATCAGGTCTGTTTAAGTCATGATTTAAAAATCATACCACAGGAGTCAATATAATTAACTTAATATTAAAATCAAGTTTGTCTGGAGATGATATTGATTAAAAACTTATAAAATAAACTACTCTTTCACACACATGGAAAATCTCAGTTTTAGAAAATCTCTTCATATTTAAGGTATGAATTTTTTGATGAATGACTGTCTGCCATATTAAAATCAGACTCATCAGAATGTTGTTTCTTGATTTGTATCAGGAGGAGGCATTGAGGAATGTGATTAAAGCATCTCTGGCCAGTCAACTCCAACAGGACCTCAAAAAGAAGGAGGAGGAGGCAAAGGAACTGGAGCAGGAGGTCGATGAGGAGATCTAGACCTAGAGGTCAGCATGCCCAGAGACGAGGAGCCACCACACCGAGCTGGACAGTGTGGACATTGACAAGGAATTTATTAATGTGAAAGAAGACACTTCTTGTGTATTTGTGTTACTCTGATGACCGTAACGAGGGAGACATTATTTTTACACAGACTGTTTGTGTATACTTAATTGTAATTCTTGACAAAATGATCTGAAGAAGGAGATTTATTTTATAATGGGGAATCCGTCCAATCTTATTTTGTGATATTAAAACCAAAATATTGTTTACTGTATTTCTCATGTTATTTTTATAAAGAGACAGAAATGAATACTGGCTTTTTAAATTTTATACTAGATGTACTTGCTGCAAAAGATGTACAAAAATGGGGGTTACTGTATGTACAATATAGTAACAAGCATTCCAAGAAAATTGCTAAAACAATACATATATCCTCGACTGGTCCCAACAATTATGTAGAGAAAATATTATAAAAGGGATATAACTCTTGTAAAAACAGGTAAATATATATAATACATGTATCACTGAGGGGTTACACAGCAAGTTTAAAATCAGTATCTCAGTGTAAAAGAGAAGGGAAAAAAATCAGATAACAAATTTTACACAATGGCCATAAAAAGGCTAACTAACTGCTGTGCTGTAAGTTTCAACTCAATACTTAGCTGGAAGTTGAAGCATAATGGGGGAAATAACAGAAAATAATTGATGGGGTATAGATTAGCCAATGGACAGAATAGAATAGAAAAAACATGTACATGTAGCTCCCTGTCGTTTTTGGTTTAGGGGGGTAGTAACTGAATGCAACTTCAATTTTTTGTGAGTTTAGCTTTTTGCTCAAAAATCGACAAATTTAAAATTAACAGGATCGAGACGCTCAACTAAAACACAAAAATTCATTGGAGGAGGAGCTGTACCCTAATACGTTTTGACATGAATTAGCAGTTCTGATTTTAAAACACAAATTCATTAAAATAATTCTGACCAGTGCACATACAAAAAAAATAAATAAATGGGTGGCTAAGGGGGGTACCCGGCATAGTAGTACATAATTATGTCTCCCCTCTTTCAGGGGGAGACATTGTTTTTGTACTTTCTATCCATCTGCCACAAAATCTTGTGAATGCTTTTCCTCCTACATGTATATGGCTTATCGGATAGACTTGAAACTTTGCAATGCTTTATTGCCATTTGTAGATGTGCATATTGTTGGGACAGGGGGATCCAATTTTTTTCCTAAAAGTTATAGTGGATCTAAGAGGGGTGGAGGATGTTAAATAGCTAGTGAACGTTTCTCCTACATGTATATGGCTTATCCGATAGACTTGAACTTTTGTATGATGCTTCAATGCCATTTGCAGATGTGCATTTTGAAGGGACAGGGGGATCCCATTGTTGTCCTTAAAGTTATAGTGGATCTGAGGGGTGGTGGGTGTAAAATAGTTTGTGAACACTTTTCAAATGTGGCTTATTGGTGTTCATATTGTCTATGTTCCTGCTCATGCTTTCTCCTCCATACCATGCAGTACATTAAAGGGAGGAGGTTTCATTTGGAGCACTTCCAATTTGGGGACCTGGGGATACTTTCATAAAAACAATCTCTAGTTATATTTTTTTTCTTTTATGACTTGCACAAATACATTCGTAAATTTAAAAACAACTTCGAGGAACGAGGTGGCGGATCTTGACATTAGTACACACTTTGAATACATTACCTATACACATTACTGGACTTGCAATACTAGTTTGTCAATTAATTACTGACATTTTAGTTTTCATTAACTGAATCCGCTCCGTTGTAAATTACAAGTACATTGGTCCGATTTGTATTTAGACGGACGTTCTGTGGGATCATAGATATTAATGTTATCCCATTTTTCTAATTTCCCCCAAACCTACAGACACATTTCAGTTAATCTCTTTTATCATAAATTATATTTGATATCGATCTGAGAACAATTTCAGGTCCTTAAAGGACACATCTCGTGTTTTCAAAGTATACAGAATTATATGCATTTTGTCTTCCTTATGCTTATAGAAATTAATTGTAATAGTTCGTTCGCTGAAGTATTCCGATAATTAGCCACAATACGGACTTAAATCTAAGCCCCGATTTCAAAAAGCCTAGTTAATTAGATAGGTAGTCACGTGGTACAGTGACGTCATATGCGACCTTCGTCGATCAACTTGTTGTAACAGTAGTGTTAGATATTTTTAAAAACTCGGGTTTTAGGGGCGTAATTTATTTACCATAGATAACATTTATTTCGATGTTGACAAATTTCCAGAGTCTTATATCTTTTAGCCACCAGTGCATACAAATAGCGACCCAAATGTAGCGAGAAACTGCTTAAATTTGCGAGTAAATAATGTTTACATCGGATCCCTGTCTAAACACAATTTGGTAATGCCATTTCTGTAAACAATTGTAATTAGCGTTGTTGCTTTTCTAAAATAAACAGTGCAATTATTATTAAATTTATTTTTGGAGAAGTTAGATAGGCCTAAATTATGATACGATTATGTATCATTGACAACTAGGCCTACTGTCACGGGTGCATTTCGAAAAAGAAAAAATAATAATAATGATCAAACTTATTGTGAAAATCACAATACTTTTAAATTATTTTATTAAAGCAATTTTATTAGGCCTAATCATTAATTTTTGTTACGTAGGAAGTGGGAGCGTGGCGTGCTGTTGTTGTAAACACGTACATGTACGCGTTCCTTAAAAAAAATGAAAGCATTATAATTCAATTCAAAGTCGGGAAATATTATATTTTATTATTTATAATTGAAAGTTCAATTATCTTTTATCTTTAAATTTCTTTTTTAAAACTACCAGTTGGTAGACACTGCTAGCAAAGTTCTGCCTATGTTGTTACAAGGTGAAGGTCAGTTGGTGCGAGTGTGTATTGAATTCGAGAGCAGAACGGAAAGCATATGCCGTAGGCCTATATGTTACAGTGCGTAGCTTCGATAGAACCACTTTCTCGCAGTTTATCTACGTATTTGTCCAAGTGCTTGTTAGAAAAAGTACAGGAACAAATTTTACTGGGGGTTTTTATGGCAAAGTCGTTGTGCCGACAAAAAATATTCACGTCTTGTCCCTCATACATTCCTTCGAAAATTGATAAAAACACAGTCCAAATCCTCTCTACTGACAGCAAGTACACCCTTAAACGGCACAAAACACCCTAATGCAGTGTTATTTACAAGCTGTTATTGTGATAATTGTTTGTTTGTCAATTAAATCTAATCTGTTTATGAAATGGCTATCAACTGTTTTCAAATCTTCTCGCTCGAGGTCGCATATGACGTCACACATAATGGCGCGTAAAATATCGAAGAAAATATGCATATCGCAAGATTTGAATTTCATCGCTTTCAAACTCGAAAACTACGCAAACTGTTTCATTTAAAACACATGTAAAGTAGTTATAGGCATGAAATGAATTAATTTTGCTGAAAAAATTAAAAAGTTTAAAAACATGCGATGTGTCCTTTAATGGAATACAAAAGATTGCGGTATCGTTCGTGCGAAGTGAAAGCTTCACAGAGAAGGAGCCTGTCTTTATTGAATCCGTCAGAGTTCGCGTTAACACTTAATTTATTGCTTCATATACTACTTGTCATACAGGGACAGCTGACATTTCCTATATTAGATCTGGGAAGTCGATTGAATCAGTCTTTGATAAGAATATCGTCCGTCTTACAAGTACTGTCCAAAAATTCATTCAATATTGATAAGAAAAGTGTATTTTTTGATTGACAACCAAAGAAGTTTATTGCACCAGTGGATCCGTTCATTATAAGCGTGAAAATCGCAATGAGATCGCAACGATCAAGACCAATCACAGGTCATGCAGTATAGAAAAAAATATTTTAATTCGTAGAGGAAAAAAGTTTGACGTTGGTAGAAGACGGAATTTATTGTTCAAAGAATATTATTCATACCCAAAGCATCTTTATGCAGAACACTTTATTCTAATGGTAAATCATTTTTATCATAGAAGGAAGGAAAAATTACTATTAGAATCAAAAGTGACATTTATTGTATTGGTACTTAAAATTCATTTAATTAGGATGTACCCAGCATTTTGATGCTCAGAAATTATTTGGATATTGAACAATTCTGTAACATTTCAAACTCTATCAATAGGAATACTATTCAGAGTAATTTTTGCGACTTGTATGACCTTAGATAGCCTAGATACCGTAATGATTAACGTTTTAAGATAAATATTCATCATTTTTAAGGAGTAGATAATGCACAAAAGTATCCTTCATTAAAAAAAAAATCCAATTTGAAAGACATTTCTGCACTGATCAGATATTGTCATACACCTTTCCAATGTTTCTGCCTGTGATATCTTCACAAGTTGTAATGAGAGGCATTTCCTCATGAACGCCCTGCAGTTGTAGATATCGCGCATATCTGAATAAAGAACTACTTCATGTACGTGTATTTTAACGACAGAAATGAAAGAAGAATGTAACTAGTGGGTATTGTTGTTGGGTTTTTTTTTACAATATAAAAAACTAGATGTCTCCCCTTCAAAGTTTTATAATGGAGAAATAATAATGAGTATGACACAGGCAATATCAAAGGTCAGTGTAAATTATGTCTTGTCAATGTCACCCATCTTACATCGATATTGTGCAACTAATTGTAATCCTAAGTATGAAGTCTTGGTAGTTGACATGAAGATGGGTATTTGAGGGTAAATGAACACATTTTTGGGTCACCTGAGTCACTCACTCACGTGACCTGAGTCACTCACTCAGGTGACCTATTTCCGTTGTTCTTCGTCCTTATCGTGCGTCGTTCCGTTAACAATTTTTACATGTTTAACTTCTTTTTGAAAATTACCATGCCAATTGTTACCAATTTTTGTGAATCATCACTAGGATAAGAGGAATAAAATTGTGGAATTTATTACCTTACCACCCCCAAGGTCTCATGGGCGGGGCCAAATATGCTTAAAAGGCCACACTTTTCTATCTGTGTGAGAAAAACTAAATGGTTATGATGTTCATAAAGCCGTCTATCAAAATTGTGAAATTCATGGCCGCTGGGATAGGGGTTCAGGTCCTGGGGCAGAGCCAATATTACCATTTAGTGAACATGTATAAAATCTTTGGAAATCTTCTATACTCCCATTTATTTTTGAAAAAAACTAAATGTTCATGAAGCTTTCTAATTACATTGTGAAATTCATGACTCCTGAGTCAGGGGTTAAGGCCCAAGGGCGGGGTCAATATGGCCATATAGTGAAAATGTATCAAATCTTAGAAAATCTTCTCTACTCCCATACATATTTGAGAAAAATTAAATGCATAACTATGATTTCCATGAGATTCTCTACTAAATTGCGAAATATTCATGGTTCCTGGGTCAGGGGTTGAGGATATTGCGCGTGACCAATATAGTCATATAGTGAAAAATGTATTAAATCTTAGGAAATCTTTTTCTATCTGAGAAAAACCAAATGCATGATTATGATGTCCATGATTGAAGCTCTCTACCAAATTTGTAAAAGTCCTTGCTCCTACGTCAGGGGTTAAGGCCCTTGGGCGTGGCCAACATGGTCATATAGTTAAGATGTGTTAAATCTTAGAAAACCTTCTTCTCTACTCCTATACATATTTTAGAAAAACTAAATGCATGACTATGATGTTTACGAACCTCTCTACCTACATTGTGAAATTCATTATTCCTGGATCAGGGGTTGAGGCCCTTGGGCGTGGCCATTATGGCCTTATGGTGAAAAATGTATTTACTAAAAATCATAGAAAATCTTCTTTAATTCCATACATACATTGTATTTGAAAAGAAGTAAATGTACAACTATAATGTTCATGAAGATCTTTACCTAGATTTAGAAATTCATAGTTCCTGTTTCAGGGGTTGAGGCCCTAAGGTGGGGGTAATATGCCCATATAGTGAAAATGTATCAAAACTTTCAAAATCTTCGTCTCTAATCCCATATTATATACTTAAAAAGAATTAAATGCATGATTATGATGTCCATGAAACTCTCTTCTTAAATTGAGAAATTCATGGTTCCTTGGTTAGGGGTTGAAGCCCTTGGACAAGGCCTATATGACCACATATGAAAATGTATAAAAATCTTATTTTTTCTGCTTTCACGGTACTAGTTATGGGAGAAATACTAAATGCATGGTTCTGATGTCCATGATGTCCTCTTCCCAAATTGTGAAATTCACAGGTCGAGTTTAGACTTTCGGGAGTGTGTGTCGAAATGATTTATATGCTTCAAACTTTCATTTTTCCTTCTTCTGTAATTGAATAGGAATTGTATGCATGCATATTTTGAAAGATCATAAACATGTGTACAAAAGACCCCATATTGAGGCTAAATGCAAATATGGGCTTATGATACTTAGGTGACTGTTAAGGCTCATGGGCCTCTTGTTTAATCATTTGACTGCTTTTTGGTATTTTCATAGTATGACCTTGAAGAAATGTGCCAAGGTTAAAAACTGTAATGCAGTGCATCCCAGCTTGATCTTATTGATAGCTGTTCTAGCTTTTAAATCTTCATGTCAAAAGGTTGTGGAGTTTTTGCCTGGGTCGTATTTTTCTTAACTTAACCTTAAATGAAGAAATAGGTCAAGGTAATAAAAATTTGGTACATTACATCTTGTCTTAATGTCCTCTTTCAATGTTTTAAGATTGAAGTCCTAATGTCAAGAGGTTCTCAAGTTACGACATGCACCAGATTCTGATGTAAATGATTGACCTTGACTTTATAAATAGGTCAAGGTCAAATTTTTTTTAGTGTCGTGCATCACTCCCTAATACTACACCTTCACGTTCCAAGTTTGAAGTCTATAATGTCAAAGGACTCTATCTCAATGGTTTGAAGAAGAGGAAAATTGACAAAAACAATGTGTTTGTCCTTTGAAGAGGAGACATGAATATAGGAAATAAATTTCAGTTTTTAAAACATTTATGAACTGCAACGCTTGAAGCCAGCATGTTTTTAATGAAGAACTTTATGAAGTAAGCGTCGTATAGGTAGTTCATACCCTCATGTATTTCAGACCTAGTCACATGTACAAGTGTTTAGTATGATATGTAGCCCTAGTCACATGTACAAGTGTTTAGTATGATATGTAGACCTAGTCACATGTACAAGTGTTTAGTATGATATGTAGCCCTAGTCACATGTACAAGTGTTTAGTATGATATGTAGACCTAGTCACATGTACATGTACAAGTGTTTAGTATGATATGTAGACATAGTCTCACAAAAATGAAATATATTTCTTAAATATTCACAACATAGAAATTATTAATACGAGTGGAAAAAATAGATATCTTACCTACAGAAGATGTCAAAACCGTCTACTTCTCGAAAGTAAAACTTCGGAACCCCTGCTTGATTGAAGGCCTTTAAAACAAACCAGGTTTTAAGAAGGAAGTACTTTTAGTTATTTGTGAATGTCTAATTTAAAGATTTCGATCAACTCAAAAATATCGCTGTCGTTTACTATTTATACCAGTACTAGTATACTATACAATTTTATAACTTGTGTAAGAAAGACAATTTGATGATGACATAATCGAAATTGAATTCTCGAACGTCAATCTTTCTAAACGTGAAAGTATCTCCTAATTACTTTCAAATACAAGAATTATCTTAATTCTACAACAAACAAATTGGAGTAAGAGACTGGAGACTGGCTTGCGGCTCAAATCGATCCCATCACTGACAACCGCAGAATGTAGACCTCGTCACCAGGAGATGAGGAAACAAATCTCCATCAGATTCCGATCATCGATTTCCTGTCCCGAATCACGGAGGACGATTGGCGACAGGCGGACGCTAGTCTACTTCTGTCCACAATAACACGGAACTATACCGAGAATAAAACCCATGTAGGTTAATTTGCAATCTACAGTCCTCAGTAAAACGCCATTGTTAGTATGGTGTGGAGATGTAAAAACTCTAAAACTTACGTTAATGTAAAAAAAAACAAAAAAAACTTGGAAGACATTATACGCAATTCTTCAGTAATAAAACGAAAGTTGATGAGGTTGGGAACATACGTAAGACTTAAATCGCAAGCGAACGCTTCATCCGTATAAGGAATTGCACAATTAATTAAAACAAATGAAGATTATTAATTTAAGGTGATTATAAGGGAGGAAGACCACGGTTTTCCTAGTCGTGCGGGAGAGCGTTTGTGAAAAGGATCAAATGGTCATCACTTATTATATAACACTATCTTTATCTAAGTCAACAACCTATTGTAGAATTCACACTGCCGTGATTTGTACTAAATAATTCTGGTCAGTGACTTATAATGCATAATGATAAGCCAGAATTGATCGCTGCAACGTACCCTATCCATATACAGAGACTCTAGAAGTTATTTTTACAGTGCACTGGTCAGCATCATAACATATACTTGTACTGTTACTTTATAAGTACAAAACACATGTACTAGACGGCTCCATAACGTATACTGTTACTTTATAAGTACAAAACACATGTACTAGACGGCTCCATAACATATACTGTTACTTTATAAGTACAAAACACATGTACTAGACGGCTCCATGACGTATACTGTTACTTTATAAGTACAAAACACATGTACTAGACGGCTCCATAACATATACTGTTACTTTATAAGTACAAAACACATGTACTAGACGGCTCCGTAACATATACTGTTACTTTATAAGTACAAAACACATGTACTAGACGCCTCCATAACGTATACTTTTCGTCTTCATAACGTACAGGAGTGGATTCCGTAAAGAATACTGGTCTAATCGAATCCATAACTAGTCAGCTCCGTAACGTAACAACGTACATTGCAAATATCAAAGGAATACCGCGGTCATTATTCTGCTACATGTATATACCGACTGCTTATGAGAACATTTACACACATCTTACTTACACTTCGTGTTACGCTAAGTATACAAATTTACAATACAATCAATAACTGATAATCAATTTTATAATAATAAAAAAGAATACATATACAAATGATTGAAGAATATTTGTCATTCAATATAAATCAATTGTCTGCATTCCGAGATCAATACACATGTAAACAAACATGGCGATGCACAGATAATTAACCCCTTCCATACAACATCAAACTAAATACTTGAAATATTTTTTTGAAAATACACATAGTACACCCTACCATCTCACTTTTTTTTTGTCAGCAAAAAACAAGTAGGCCTAGTCCGTTTCGGAAACTGTCATGACGTCACGAAGTGACCTAATTCGTAGCTGTATGGGTAAACCATGTATATTTCTGAGCCGCAGTAGAATAGAAATAAAGTTCTTGTTTTCTTGGATGATGCAGAATAATCTCTTTGGTCTCGAAATGTTGTTTGAAATATAAAAGCCTTCGCTACTGGAGGTTATCCTGCAGCATGCATGAAAACGCAAACTTTATTTCTTAATTAAAATTACGTGTACATATATAGTAACGACCTATCAGATCTACACAGTAACGACATCATAACTACATAATAACGACTCATCTGGGCTACTTTTAAGATCGTAACGACTAGTCTAGCATCTAGGTATATTGAACACACTATATGAATTAATGCTTGTTATCCCTACGTAGGGCTAGCCTAGCACATCGTTCAAGATTTACGTTAGCGCTACCGAGCCCTACGTAGCCGCTACGCTCTTGAACGCAGCCCAGATCTACATAGTAACGACCTATCATATCTACATAGTAACGACCTATCATATCTACATAATAACGACATCATATCTACATAGTAACGACATCATATCTACATAGTAACGACATCATATCTACATAGTAACGACATCATATCTACATAGTAACGACCTATCATATCTACATAGTAACGACATCATATCTACATAGTAACGACCTATCATATCTACATAGTAACGACCTATCACATCTACATAGTAACGACCTATCACATCTACATATGTACTAACGACATCATATCTACATAGTAACGACCTATCATATCTACATAGTAACGACCTATCACATCTACATAGTAACGACATCATATCTACATAGTAACGACATCATATCTACATAGTAACAACATCATATCTACATAGTAACGACATCATATCTACATAGTAACGACCTATCATATCTACCTAGTAACAACATCATATCTACATAGTAACGACCTATCATATCTACCTAGTAACGATCTATCATATCTACATAGTAACGACCTATCACATCTACATAGTAACGACCTATCATAGTAACGAGCTTTGTTCGGAAATCTGCTGTGCTAGTGTACTTTCCTTTTGCCTCTGCGTGTTTGCGTCTCGTTATCATATCGACAATGGCGGTGTGTGCGAGGTTGTGGCTGTCGAATTGCGGTTTTCTTCCACCTGAATGATAGAAAATCAGATGAATTAGCTCAAAGGATTGAATTCATTACAAAGTATATTTGATAGGTCGTTACTATGTAAATCTTGATAAATAAAGAAATATATGTTTGGTTTCGACATTCTTCTTTTATTAAGGATACATACTGTGTTTTATACATGTACGTTTGGTACATTATACGGAAACTCGGTCTGCTGCTTGGAAACCAGTTTGCTGGTCGGTGACCTACATATGTATATTGTAAACGAGAAAACGACTTCTTACGCAGTGAATTAATTCCATAGTGTGTTGAATGACTGCCTATAACAGAATGATGGTTCACAACCTAATTCACAGTGTGCTGATAACTGCCTATAACAAAGTATATTAATTTACAATATATTATATAATTATTATATATTATTCTGTATGTTGTCGATCGACCAATCGGACAGATTATGTAGGTTAACAACAGGTGACATAAGTTGATTACCTATTTTAGAGCGCATTCATTGATGACCTTTTAGAAAGTGTGTTGGTTAACGACTGATTATACGATATTCTTAAATAACTTTTTATATAGTATCTTAGTTGGCGACCAGTCATAGAGTATATTCGATGAACAATATATTATAGTGTTACTTAATGACGTATCATGGAGTATTTTGGTAGGCAACCTTTCACAATGTGTGTTTGTTGACTATCTACGTCAGTGCATCTTCGATGGCGACACATCACAGACCATTTTGATTGAAAACGTGTGATAAAGTAGTATTTTTAAAAATGCTATCGCAATTATTTCACAATAAGATAATAATTTGTAGCCAAACAAAGTGAAATATAACTTTCCATTACCACATGATCTCTGAGATTTTGTTGTCTCAGGTGGGCTTTGTGTCCCATGGGATTCTTGTGACTTCATTTTCCAGAATTTCCGAAATTCACACGTTGTAACTTATGCGATGGCCCTTTAGGTCAACAGCGGGTTCTAACATTGGGGAGATACTTGGGACTTTTAAGGTAAAGGAAATGTCTGTGACACTTTACGATTGCCATATTTTACGTATTCGATGTTCTGTCAATTGTTAGAGTCTTTATCACTGTAAAACTCTTTTAGAGACCTCTAACAAAAAACAAAACAAAAAGATTTCGATTTTAATAAGTCCCAAAGTTCGCCCACTTTACTCACTATAGAGTCTGCTCTCGGCAAATAAAAGGTTATAAATACTCTTACACCGAAAGCAAATATTAATTACCATCTAATACAACTTACAAGTTTGGAATGGGAGACATGGAAAGGATCGAAAATGGGACGAGATCAGAGGGCTCCCTGCTCTATGTGTGTGATTTTACATGAGATCAGATGGCTTCCTGCTCTATGTGCGTGATTTTACTTTATTATGCCTCAAACAAAACATAGATGTTCCTAATTTCCAATTAATATAATGTCATTCACACAGAAGCTTCCTAATCTGTGCCGTCTGAAGAGATCCTAGTCACTGAGCGAGTTATCATCGGATATCTACAGAAAATGATAAAAACGTAGACAATTTACTTAATTCATGAAAAATCAAGGGTGGTGGTGGTTGTGGTGGATATGTTTTAATCACAAAGCTACAGTCATAGCTTTATATATATGACTAAAAAAATCATTACAACGTTATTCAAAGCCAGTGCCAATTACTGATGAAGAAAAGCAGTTACCTGTCCCAAAAACAAAACGTACAGTAAAAATATCATTTAAGAATTTGCAGGTTCTAAACTGCTACTTCATAAAACCTCTTCAAATCCAAATTCATGTAATTAGCGCGGAGAGGAACTGTTTGTCGAACTCGAGTAGTATTATGGAGAGGGACTGCTTATCTACTTCATGTTTTGGCTTGGTAAATGCTCACGTACATTTATCAGGTTAAGGAGTTAGCTCATCAGCTTTTGAGCACAAACGCGGAATATGTTATAACTATGTAGGTACTAGTTCAATACTTATTATTTTGGCCCAAATATATTAGATATTTGTGCTCGCGCCGGTAAGTGAGAAAGTTTCCCAGTTTACTTTCGGAAGGTCGGTGGTCTCTTCCCAGGTACTTTGTATCTGGGTTCTCTCTTCCACCAATAAAAACTGGGCGCCACCAGATATCTGAAAAATTGTTGAGTGTGGCGGAAAACAGCTAAACAATCAATATTAGATATTTGCTACTTAACTATATTCAGTTTAGATCATGTGTCAGTTCAAATTTGGAAAGGGTTTCACATTTGGCGGCGTATGGATATTTTAATCAAAAAGCTATGAATCGGCACGATTTTATCATTTCAATTTGATGTGATATATAATCAATATTTCTACCCCTTAACATGTATTTCAGTTTTGTAACTTATGAGATTCATCGTTGAGGCTTGAAACTAATTAAAATGGTGTAAATTTTTTGATATGGTTTATATATCACCCTCAGCAAAACACATATTTAAAACCGTATATATCAATTAACCTGAAATTGTCGTATAAAAATTTAGTCTTTTGACCAATAATTTACAAATTTGATCTAAAACCATTATTTGTTTTATAATCTAATGAAATGACAATGTGTACCGTCTACATGTCTTCTGACGTATTTTTCCGCATGCAGACGAAATAGTGTAACAGTAACACCCCCTCCCCCTCTTTAAACAATGTGTTGTACGTGTAATCGATATCAGATCTTATTACAAACAAATTATATTTATCTATTTGATTTATCTATATGGAAATATGTCAAAAACAATAAGATATAGGCGTCTTGTTTCGCTCCATAGCCTCTAATGTGGGGAGGGGTCAACTTAACCCCAAAATCGTCCTCTACAGAAAATTTTGGATCCGCCACTAACACGTGAATTACAGATACTGTTTGATAAATGAGTGTAACGTAAGTCCAAGACCAGATATTTCGTGATCAGAATTCATGTATCCCAATTTTAGATATATTTGTATCGTTTCATCTGGAATGTGACGAGGCTTCTAACACTTGGAAATTATTGTTTATCCTTCATCAATCGACAACCCTTGTTTGACTTGCTCCACATAAAGTATGCGAGGTTCGAGCTTTAAATGACAGATTTCTTTCAATGCCTATTAATTGCGATGCATTTTTGTGGGTAAACTTGATTTGGAATTTATCGCAATTTCCTAAAGCTTCACACGGAGTTCAGTTTTTATCGATACCTTCAGTCAAATGTTTGGAGAAGATTAACGTTATTCTATAGAGAGAAAAATAAATAAATGTGCACAAGTAAACTTGTTCCGAAAAATGTTTTTATTTACCGATTCCATATTCAAACTGATAGCACACAATTACGAGTTTCCGTTTCATATCAAAATAGTGACTAATCATTCTTATATTCATCTTATGATAGCATAATTATGTGTTTTCCTCATGGCGAGATCCAACTACCTAAGAAGCATTTACCGTTATATTCACTTGTACGTATCTCCGAGAGGTAAATATATCATTTAATTTCTCAAATATTGGGCCAAAAATAAATTGGAAATTCGAAAATTGATACGATTGATTAATATTGTTGGTCACTCAATGAAAACTTTAGTTTCCATTCACTTTTGACCAAGTCTTGCAGTATGCAAACATGATCAATCAGGTTCATAAGCTCCCGTAGCCGGTTTCGATGTTTTTAAGGTATTCAATCATGATGACACAATTATCAACATTACAATATTCACCTTGTCCACGCCTCTGGCCGTGGGAATCCGGGTTAGAACAGGTCCTCAGTATCACTTGCTTGTCGTAAGAGGCGACTAAATGGGGCGGTCCTTCGGATGAGACCGCAAAAACCGAGGTCCCTTGTCACAGCAAAGGTCCCTCCCTGCTCAAAGGCTGTAATTAGCGCTGAGCATAGGCCTAAATTTTGCAGCCCTTCACCAGCAATGGTGTCGTCTCCATATGAATGATAAATTCTCGAGAAAATTTTACCAATCTACAAAACACTGTCCCGGTGTCTCAGTCGTAGAGTGTTCGTTTCGTAACCGGGAGGTCGTGAGTTCGAGCCCCGTTTGTGTCATGGCCGTGACAAATTTAAGACGTGAATAAAGGTAGTGATTGCTCCTTCTGCACACGCTCGGCATTTTGAAGAGAGACTCACGGCACGGTTTTACGGGGTCCCGTGTCGCGGTAGGCGTTAGCTTGTTAAAGAACCCTTACTGCTGTACGGCCATGACCGCTCAGTCTGATTTAAACCAGACTTTCAACCTCGCTCCCACCTTTTTTCTATATCCGCTCCCTTCAACGAGCGGATATAGATTGAAGACCTGGTTTTAATCAGACTGATGAGCGTTAAGCATAGATCCCTTTTAGTGGTACTTTGCTGGAGATGAATGAAATGAAATGAAAATTTCTCGAAGGGACGTAACGCAAACAACCTATACATGAAAGCAAAGACATCTAGCTAGAATTTGGTCCATGATCTCAAAATATGATAAATTGTATACATGTATTACTTATATTCATAGGGTATAAGAGAACGTCCAGCAACGTTCTTTTCAGTACTTAACGTGGACTTGCTTCTACATCCCAATAAAGTAATCCCCGAGATTTTACAGCGCGACGCGAACTTTTACAGACAAATAATGTAGTCCCCGTGCGAACTTCTACAGACAAATAAAATAGTCTTCGGAATTTTACAGCCACAACTTCTACAGTCCAATAAAGTAGTCCCCGGGATTTACAGCCAGGTCTTCTATATCCCAATAATTAAAGAAATCCCCGGAATTTTGTCGCCGAACCTCTATACAGTCCAATTTAAGCAGTCCCCGAGATTTTACAGCGCGAACTTATACAGCCCTACATGTATAAAGTAGTCCCGCGATTTTACAGCGCGAACTTCTACAGCCCATTCAAATACTAATAGTCCCCGGGATTTTATCGCCCGAACTTCGTGAAAGAGCTAGAATAGGCTATTCTGCTGCCCAATCCTTTTCACTATTTGTGAATAAAATTGTTATAAATCAATTTCGTGAAAAACATATACTTAAAAGTGCTATTGATATCAACATAAATATGGGTTGTTAATTGAGATGAACTATGAAATTAAAGTATGAGAACATGAAAAGAATGCTACTCTCAATACAAAGTGATGAAATATAAATTGGTAACTCATCATGCTCATTGTTCTTAGAAGGTTGTTATTTGAGGAGGATACCATTGTCAACTTGATTTCTGATATCAACATATTACAAATGTGCTGCTTGCTGCAGTGACATATTATTTAATACTTTTTGTTTGCTTTGGTTTTGAAGCTGTTGAATAAATAAAAAGCCCCTCATCCTAGTTTCATTCCAAGCAGTTCTTACAGCATATACGTATGGGCGTGTACACCATTTTCTTGTCCTGACTCTATTTGAGAAATTTAAAATCTTTCATATCAATTTGACAGTTTTGTAATTTACTATTTGTAAAAACCTTTCTAAAAACTTTATCTTACAGGTATGTAAGATATTGGTAAAAGTGAATCCCTGTCTTGGACGCTGTCCATCCTGTCCTCGTTTTAAATCCCTGTCTTTGACACTGTCCATCCAGCCCTCGTTTTGAAATCCTGTCTTGGACGCTGTCCATCCTGCCCTAGTTTCCCCTCATTCTCAATCTTCATCTGACTATTTAGTTCATACCCCTAGCTTTTGACAGTATAGCTTATTCCAGATTTAATATATTTCCCTTAACTGATATTCAGAAATACAGATTTCCCTCCACTTCGCTCTGCTCCTCTTCACTCAGTTTCCCCCCACCCCAAATCCCACTAAGCACACCGATTTTAAGATTTGTCATGACGATATACGTATTTAGAAACTGCACTTTGCAAAAATTCTAGATATAATTATTTATCGCACTCAGAGTCGCCGAAAGTCATAATCTAATTATGAAATGGATGCCAACTATTTCGGACGCTGCAGTCGGGGGTAAATGTGGAGGTCGGTTCGGAGTATTAACCAACAAAGCTGTAACAACATGTCATTTCATACCACAATAACAACATGTCATTGTATGTCAATAACCATTCTTATCATGCATTAACAGTAAAATATAGGGAGCATTGCCCAGATTCAAATGATGTATTTGGCCGCATTCAGTGTACTAATGCTATGGGGAAAATATGTGCCCTTCTTCACGAGCAGCTCTGGATAAGAAACAGAAGATGAATAAAACATCAGACGGAAAGGACATCAAAATCTAATAACAAAATATGAAATAATTTTTATGACAATATTCTGTGATTCCCTCCGCATCTGAACGTGAAACCAATATAAAGAACTGCAATTCAGTGTTTATCGAAATCACGACGAATAAAAAATATTTTGTGTACGTTGATTAATAAATAACGACACACTAAATAATGCAGCCAATAGTTTCATTTGATAATTATATACAGGGGATAGGTTTAAAAATGGAAAAAAATACATTTGGGATTGCCGATCTTATGGAATTGTAGGTCAAAATTATATTTCTTTTATACATAAAAATCCGAAGACCAAATTGTCAAGAGAGGTGACTCACATGGAGAAATCGGTGAAGTATATTTCATTTTTTTCCTTCTATACAATCTCGATTAAAGTAATTTCTTATAGGTCCAACAATATCAACAACAACAAATGCAACGACGACGACAACAACAAAAACTATGCAACAGGCTAGCAATGACAAAAATAAAAGAATAAATAAATAAATAATAAGTAAATGAATAAAATGAAAAACCATCACTTTCAAAATTTATCTTTGTATTAATTTTTATTTCGATTAGATACCAAACGTAAGATTAATAACAATTTTATTAACAAACGAAATAATCAGATTCGCACTTTTATTTACGAATCATTTGTTAATATAACGGAACTACTGTTTATTGATTAATTTACTTGATTTACAGAAAAAAAATATATAACACTCATAAAAAGTTAGTCTATTTTTTTGATACCGAAAATCCAGATCACTATCGATACGCTAATCCTAATCTTCAAGAGAGAAATGAATCATTATGTACAAGCTCTTGAGTACGCATATTTATCTGTAAGACGCTTAACTTCTGCAATTCAAATCAATTTCCATGAGAGGCAGTAGTTCCACCATCTATCAGCCCATCGCTCAACCGTTAAGATTGATCTCGGTGTACCCAGAGAACACCGAGAGCTAAGTTAAATTATTGGACAAATTATATAATGATTTAAACACATAGGGCTCGTGCAGGAAGACTGTATCCACGAAGCGCTGAAAGCTAAAATATATTCGTGGACAAGTTATGCAATGCGCTAACCGGTCAGAGCTCACGCTGTGTAATTGTTTCCAAGGATCGAGCGCCGAAAGCTAAACTACATTCGTGGACAACTTTTAGAGTGTTTTAACAATTAACGGAAAAGTGTGTAATAAATATTGCCAACGTCGAAAAAAGTTGTTTAACAGCTGAACGAACTCGAAAGACACTTTGTTTACTCGGACGGCTAATGGAATAGATCTCACACGGTGGAGTGCCGGAGTTATCATCAGTCATTGTTATTATTTTTCCCTAAGAATTTTACTTCTTTTTGCAGAGAGTATTTTCTTTTCCATGCAACGACAAATTGCGTGGATATAACACCGAGTGATTAGATTTTACAAAGAATTTATGTGACATTACCATGAGTGTCGCTTCTGCCACAGCAGCCGCCTCCACGCGGCCGAGAAGAGACTCAAGGGCGAATAACCCAAGCAAGGTCCGAGAAAGTATCACACCCAAAATGTCTCATGTGGATGGACTGGAAGAATTTCAAAGGTAATCTAAAGTCTTCAATCAGACATTGTCCAGCACGAGCTGTTGTTATCTGACGGTATGTAGACAGTTTCTCGAAACGTTTCACGAAAAACTTATTTCAACTAGGCGACGGTTTCAAGTTAGTCAAAACTATTTTTAAAATGTTTTTATTATTGAAACTAAAAAAAAGAAGATATAATTCGAAATATCAGTTTTTGAGGATTATGCATACAAATTTCAGCATAGAAAGTCTCCGTCAATATCAAATAACGTATTTCAGCCAGAAAATCTCATTTCACAGTCTACTAATAGAATATTAGCGTACTTCCAACAGCAAGTTGTGAAATGAACCGTCAATGAATCCCTAAAATTTTGGTTGCTATTAGATACATGTATGACAACTTTCAACTTCGTTATACCCATTCAACAAAAGGTTCAGTAATTGAGCACTGTCGTCACAGTTACTGTACATAATGAGGTTACTGCTGGCCAATCGTGTCCAAATACGGGATAAACTTAAATGAAACAGATCTTGGATTTATACGCTTGGTAAAATTAAACATCTCGTAGATTGCAGTAAGATTTGGTGTTATATTTTTCTTCTTCACGAAATGGAAATGGAGTAGACTCTAGAAACCACTACTATCACTCAGTGAATGCATTCTTTGTGTGAGTACCCTTCTGGTCATCAATACTGACCTCTGTACGACCCTGAAAAGTTTAAATCTTCAGCCACAGGATAATTTCTATCGCGTTTTGTTTCCGCGCCATTGTCATGATAATGAGAGCGCTTTTAGGAAGCACAATGCTGAAACAGCGGTTTATTATCTTACCACAAAAGCTAACAATACAAGGGAATAATTCGATAAGTGTTTGTGAAGTAAGGACTATGTAGAGACGTAGATACATATGTATTAAGGGGATCTGTCTAGATACGGGGCAAAACATGTTGATAAGCTACTTAATTCCTAGTCAAATTGAATATGACGCGTGCATCAGTACCCTAAACAAGAGCAAGCAAAATAATTACATTCAATGATACAAATGTCAACAAAATGTGACTAATATATATTTTGAAGATGTGGAAAAGTATTCACTATATATATGAGAGATAAATACCTCCCCCAATACCGGTATATGGAAGACAGACTCCCCCTAATACCGAAATATGGAAGAAAAACACTCCCCTAATACCGAGATATGGAAGACAAACATCCCTTAATACCGAGATATGAAAGATAAACATCCCCTTATACCGAGATATGGAAGACAAACATCTCCTAAATACCGAGATATGGAAGACAAACTCACCGGCAATGGTGACATTTCCATATGAGTGAAATATTCACGAGAGGTACGTTAACAATATTCAATCAATCAATGGAAGACAAACACTCCCCTAATACTGAGATATTGAAGATAAACACCCCCCTTATACCGAAATATGGAAGACAAACACTCCCCTAATACCGAGATATGGAAGACAAACTTTTCCCTAATACCGAGATATGGAAGATAAATTCCTATGAAGTGCTAAGATATGGAAGATAACTGTCCTTCAAACTTCCCGTGGGGATCCGGGTTAGAATAGGTCCTCTGTACCCAATTCTTGTCGTAAGAGGCGACTAAATGGGACATTCCTTCGGATGACACCGCAGAAACCGAAGTCCCGTGTCACAGCAAGTGTGGCACGAATAAGATCCCTCCCTGCTCAAAGACCATATGTGCCGAACATAGGCCTAAATTATACAGCCTTTCACCGGTAATGGAAAAGTCTCCATATGAGTGAAAATTTTCGAGCGGGACGTTAAACAATATACAACCAACCGAGATAAGGAAATTAAGTGTCCAGCAGACACCAAAATAGACATACAAAATAAATCTCGAGACATGGAAGATTAGTGTACTGAGAAAGGGAAGATAAATGAATGCCCTTCAAATATTGAGATATGGAAGAAGGTGTCCAGGAAAAATCGAGTTGGGAAAGATAAATATCCATCAAAATACAGAACACGGGATGATAAATAAAATTCTGAGAAATGGAATACAGTTGAACATCACATTCTGAGACATGGAAGATAAATTCCCATCAAACACCGATAAAGGGATGATAAATGTTCATATTATATCAACAACTGAAAGATAAACTTCTATTAAAAACCAGGATATTGGTAAAATTCAAAATCGATAACTTAGGGACGAAAGAAATCGTTCATCTAACATTGAGATATATATTGAGATATGGAAGATACACCTGCATCAGATAAATACCTATCAAATAACGAAGAAAGGATGACAAGTAAAATATCGAGAGGCAGAAAATAAATGCCTATCAACTACTAAGATAAATGTTCTTATATACATGTGATACTATGCTGTCTGGAGCAGAAAGATAACCTAGATTAGGACAAATGACGATACATTATAGGGCCCACGGTGAGTGTGACCGCTCGACAATTGGGTCAAATGATGACTGACGTGTTTCATACCGATTGTTAGGCCGTCTTTGGCACAGTTATTTGGACTACGGATAACTCTGTTTACCTGATCAAGATATAGGGCTCACGGCGGTTGTGACCGCTCGACAGCGGATGCTTACTCCTCCTAGGCACCTGATCCCACCTCTAGTATATCCAGGGGTCCGTGTTTGCCCAACTCTCTACTTTATATTGCTTATAGGAGTTATGGGATTGATCACTGTTGGTTATCTTTGCCTTTCATCACGTACACCAAGCTTTCTATATCGTGTGAAAAGGTCCTGATGGACGTGTATTCATGTATGTATGGTAAAAATAAACAAGAGCTGTTCCTGAATCACGAAGATGTTATGAAAGCGAATGACCTACGTGTATAAAAGGCTTGACGTTTTAACAGTACAAAGAAACTGTATAAAGTTATGACCAACAGGAACACAATATGAAAAGAGGAGAAATAGTCCATGACTAAAATGGCTTTAAATGAAGACAAGGTTTGCTCACATGTACAAAATATCAACAAGGACGCACAGACATGTATTCCTGATGATTTTCCCTGGGAGTAGAGTACAGATGCGTAAGGATAGTCTCCTATGGAAGATTCTAGATAGGAAATAAATTGTGAAATTAAAAATAAGAACTGTACAATAAGTTGGTCTTAAAATAGCAAAACTAAGTTGTATCAAAACTTCAAATGATTAACATGAATA
Source organism: Ostrea edulis (assembly GCF_947568905.1). NCBI lineage: Eukaryota > Metazoa > Mollusca > Bivalvia > Ostreida > Ostreidae > Ostrea > Ostrea edulis. The sequence continues at coordinate 32,217,262 of NC_079167.1, read as the reverse complement.
TCGAGAAATTGAAGATAAAAGTCAATCAAATACCCAAATATTGGAGATTAAAGTCGAATCAATAGGGAGTAAGTGAAGAAAATGTTCATTATGGAAGATAAATGTCCACCAGATAGAGAAGGGAATACCGACATACATGTAGGGATGGAGAATGATAATGTTCAACAGGTACCAATATATTGGAGATTACAGGAGATTAAATAGAGAGTAGGTGAAGATCTTTGTTAGTTTAATTCGAATAATTCCGAGATATAACATATAGATCTTCATTAAATACCGAGATATGGAGGATAAATAAACATGAAATACCGAGATATGAAAGAAAAATGAACATGAAATACCGAGATATGGAAGATAAATGAACATAAAATACCGAGATATGGAAGATAAGTGTTTCATACCGATTGTTAAGCCGTTCTTGGCACACTGATTTGACTGCGGATAACTCCGTTTACCTGATCAGGATATGAGGCTCACGGTGGGTGTGACCGGTCAACAGGGGATGCTTACTCCTCCTAGGCACCTGATCCCACCTCTGGTGTGTCCAGGGGTCCGTGTTTGCCCAACTATCTATTTTGTATTGCTTGTAGGAGTTATGAGATTGATCACTGTTCGTTATCTTCACTTTGCATGAACATGAAATACTGAAATACCAAGATATGAAAGATAAATGAACATGAAATACCGATATATGGAAGATAAATGAACATGAAATACCAAGATATGAAAGGTAAATGAACATGAAATTCCTAGAAATGGAAGATAAATTAAAATGAAATACCGAGATATGGAAGATAAATGAACATGAAATACCGAGAGAGGGGAGATACAAAGTTCATAAAATACCTGTTCGGGAAGATGAATGTTGATAAATGTATAATACGGAGATCTGAAAACATAAATGTCCATCAAGTACAAATACTGAGTATACGGAAGTTAATTGTTCATTAGATACACAGATAGGGATACATGTATGTCCATTTAATAGCAAGGTATGAGGATGAATGTTCATGAAAAATCGACGATATCGTAAATCGGGTTCGGAATTCAGTAACTCTTACTTGACTACCCTATTTGACACCGCCAAACTTTGGAAGCCTCGACCAAACATATTTCTAGCAATTAATCTATATACATGTATATATACCGCGTTCTACTATATTTGGTGTCCGAGGTTTATAAACACATTCTTACCAAGATAGGATTGGGGTCTTTTGGTGCCAAAGAGGAATTTCTATATGTAGAAATTCAGGAGGTTAAAAAAACAAAACTAGATCAGATTACCCCTATTGTGTATGCTTCAATATATGGTAAGAGAGCAAAATCAAGACTACCCCCAACTAATTTATTCATATTTGGGTGTATTTGTTTACAAAGTAATGTGGTAAGAGATCATGACTTGGCCAACTAGTTCACCCAACAAATACAGCAACCTTTGAAGAGATTGTTACATGTATATGGAGTAGGGGAAACAGACTCTAGAAGATGCAAACATACCAAATTTAAGGTGTAGTGATCTTTTCATGTAATGGGGTTTTGTTGATAAAGATTCTAGTTTAGAATCAGAAGATTGAACAAAAACAGAACAGATTATGATACAAGTTCAGAGTTTTTAATCTAAGATAAAAATGTTGCAGGATGAAATTTAGAGTCAAAGACCATATGTTAAAGTGATGAAATCGAAAAAAGATAAGAAATGATAAGGAAGATAGAGGTTGAGATTAAGAAGAGAGACAACACGGTAGAAAAGCATACCAGAGGTGGAATTAGTGTACAGGAGGAGTAAGCACTCCTGTCGACAAGTCATATACGTCTATATTTTCAATAGATAAACGGAGTAATCCGTAGTCAATATCAATGTGAAAAACGGCTTAATAATTCGTATGAAACACATCAGATAGATTTGACCCAATGTCAGGTTGTATAGGTGAATTAGATCGCTATAACGATCATACAGTTAGGAAAATGCTGACTTTAAACCAGACCGTGGAAACCCCAATAACATCAATGTATTTGTCAGTAGCATGCCTCGATTTTAAAAACTGATCATACGCAGAACGTGTTCGTGCGAATCTTGAGAGATAAACACCATATGTAGGTGATAATGGAATAATGCTACAGACATGTAGATACGAAAAGTTGCCGATGGGAATCTGAAGTTATTCCGTTTGTTATAAAAAATGAGCTTTTAGTTTGCCGTTAACATATATATTTTATAAAATGTCCAAATATGAAGCAGATGTGGAAGTCTCTGTGGTGTCTTTTATTTCACTGGGATATATCGAATCGACATATGAATGAAAATAATTACTGTATTGTTAATTAATAAAACGTCGTCAATATATCTAAATGCCGCGTTGAAAGCCACGGCAAGACAAGTTTTCTTCTCATGAAGCTTTTGAATAAATTCTGCCTCGTAAGAATATAGAATTAAGTCATTTAATGTTAAGAAAGAGTATTAGTTTAGTTAAAGTCACAGGGATGTTGATCATTTGGTTGGTTGTATATTGTTTAACGCCTCTCTCGAGAATATTTCACTTATATGAAGAAGTCGCCATTGTCGGTGAAGGGTTGCAACATTTAGGACCTATACTCGGTGCTTACGGACATGAGCAGGGGGATATTTATCGTGCCACACCTGCTGTGACACGGGGCTTCGATTTAAGCGCTCTCATCCGAAAGACCGCCCCATTTAGTCGTCTCTTACGACAAGCAAGGGATCTATTCTAACCCGAAATCCTAATGCATATCTTGATCAGGTAAACGCAGTAATCTGTAATCAAAATTAGTTTGTAAGATAGGCCTAACTATTGGTATGAAACATGTCAGACAACATTCAACCTAATGACAGGTCATTCAATACCGTGAAGTTCATCAAATACGGGTTTGTTTTACGTCCCGTCGAGAATTTGTTCACCCATATTGAAACGTCACCAGCTTTAGGTGAAACACCAGTTAGACCTGTGCCTGAGCGCTCTGGACCGTAACAGTGAGAGTTTCGGTAAATTAAATACTGTTCGTCATCTTCACATTTCATAGGAAATGAAAGTCTGAATCAATTTTTGACCAGAGTCAATTAGAATTTGTTCATGAGCACAAATATCTCGGGGCCATTCTGTTTTAGAAACTATGCTGGTCTAACTATATTGATGAAATTGTAAACGAAGCCGAATAGAAATAGGAATTCTAAAAAAAGATTCTAGTAAGTTTTCTGTAACACGAAGAACACTTTCTGAGTTGTATATATAACTTTTATAAGATCACAACTAGAGTGTGCAGTTCAACTCTGATCTGATTGTACTGTGCAAGATGGTGAAAAATAGAGCAAATGCAATTAACAGCATTAAGAATTATTACAAGTCTCCCAATAATAGCTCCAAGAAATTATTTGTACTTTGAAACAGGGTATGAACCACTTGATAAAAGACATGAGGGGTAATCTTGTAACCATATATAACATTGTTAAGCCGTTCTTGGCACACTGATTTTGACTGCGGATAACTCCGTTTACCTGATCAGGATATAGGGCTCACGGCGGGTGTGACCGGTCAACAGGGGATGCTTACTCCTCCTATGCACCTGATCCCACCTCTGGTGTGTCCAGGGGTCCGTGTTTGCCCAACTATCTATTTTGTATTGCTTGTAGGAGTTATGAGATTGATCACTGTTTGTTATCTTCACCTTGCATTGACAATACTACAATCTCAAACTATCAAATATGCTCACTTCTAATTATAATACATGTAAATTTTCAGATTACAGTTTATCTTTTTGCAGATTAGAAATACATGTATTCAAAAATAATCATTCAAGCCCCAAGCTGTTTGCAGATGAAATTCGATAAGTAGTGTAACAAGTGAAATAAGATCAATTAATAGTTTGAAAATCCCGCACTGAAGCGACCCATTACTTTGCTATGGGGATGCGACTTCCAACTACATTACGACATGCAGTTCTAACTTTATGTTGAATTACATGTGTACAGAAATGTATAGAGGTGCAATATCATGTCTAGTAAATTTGGTCTTTATTTCTTTGTAATAAATATGTAAATGCAAGATTTTCTTTGATGGATATATAATTTAGTGCGAACAACTTTCGTCTTCAATGTTCACTTGTTTTTGTGGGGTGATGAGTCTAAAATAAACCTATGACACGTTTTGTCATTGTTCAGTAGTTTATGCATGATACTGGTCGTTTTAATTTTGCTTCAAATCAATAAATATGTAACCATTAGATTGTGATAATACCCTACCATGGTAATTTCCTCAGTCAGTTCTCGATTTTGTGCGATAATTGTTCATCCTGACAATTAATTTAGACTTATGTGATATTTTTTTCCATTCCAAATAACCCCACTCTTGATAAAATTAACCAATCACTCTACACCTAGACATTTTTACCTTTGCTCAATTTTGGGTAAACTGCGTCCGGGTTACGCTTCCGGGGGTTTGGTACTCTAATTCCTTCTATACAGACTATATTAGCAATAAAATATGCATAGTGTAATGAACTTTAAGCTCGACATTCCCGGTTAATTATTTGTGGTCTTCATACAATGACAGATAGACTCATAAGAATGCAAACGACACACTTGCTGAGGATTGTATCAATTTGGATCTAAGTTACCACAAATCTTCATCCTCAGCCTCTCTCCGGGATCGACAGTTCCGTTCCAGAAAATCTCCAGAGAACATAGACTATTTAGACTACAAATCCCAAGTCACGTTTTTTCCTGAACTTTGGATCGACCCATTTAAATATAAATGGAGAACTGTCCAAAAAGAATCAAACTAAACTGATACACCGACACACAGGATGAATGCGAAATATAAATAATTCATCGAAACAGATAAAGGGGAATCGTGAGTTAATTTTATCGGCGACCTACTAATTCCCAATTCCGCGATTCATCAAACCAATGTTGTTATGAAAAGTTTTTCTTCTCTGAATTTTTCTACTGGTAGTAAAATGTTGACGATGTTTTAGGATAAATTAGAATTAAGTAATCTACAAACGTCTGTATTCGTATTTTTCGTCTTCGGTCGTCTTTTTTCATAATCGCAAACACTATATTATATGTGAGAACAAGCGTAGTAGTGACATCTATCTATGTTTGCCCAACTCTATATCTTATATTGCTTATAGGAATTATGAGATTGATTACTGTTCATCATCTTCACCTTTATAGGAGTTATGAGATTGATCATTTTTCGTTATCTTCACCTTTATAGGAGTTATGAGATTGATCTCGTTATTTTCACCTTTATAGGGGTTATGGGATTGATCACTGTTCGTTATCTTCACCTTTTATCTATATATGAACATCATTGATTGTATCTGCCATCTTTGTTCCAGGAAGAGACGGGCGTCTACTAAACAGACTTCCGGGAGTGACTGCTGTATCCTCTGTATCTGTCTGTGCATCGTCCTCCTAGTACTGGTTACCGCCATTGCTGGAGACTTGGGAGTACCCGGATGATGGGAAATATCCAGTGTCTTCCGTCTTTCACACTCCTAACTGGAAAGAAATCCTTTGACATGGCGCCGTTCTCTTTGATAAGAACTAGCGTTTTCGTTTTTTGTGTGTGAACATGTTTGATATCATACAGCTTGAAGACGCATTCATATATAAGTCTTTAAAGCTTAGGAAGACTTCAGCATCATTGGTATAAAATATGCAAAATATATTTCACACATTGATTTAATCACTGTATGTAATTTTGCTTCTTTTTTATTAATATTTTTGTAAATCTGTGAATGTAGCAAAACTATTCTGAAAATAACCATTCACTGCTGTTTGATTGCTTTCTACATGTAATCTATAACATTCTGATTTGCATATCTAGAAATTAAGAAAAAAATTCAAAAAGGTTATGTCAAGCATTGCGTTCATGGACATATAAAATGTGCATGTTTCAGATTGCCACTTTTTCTTCAGCGTTTTGATTACTAGCATTTACACTCAAATATTTTGCTTGTCTTACATCAATGTTGTGTTATTTGAAGCCACTCTTTTAATTGCTAGAAGGGATCACATACATGTTGGCAAAATCCGCATTGGTCAATATGGTTAATAGATTAGCATATGTAATACTCAATAAAGTTTACAATATAATGAATTTGATTGTCAAAATATGAACCTTTTGTATCGTTCCCTTACAAGTACAAACATTGGAACACAGCCGGACTTCCTTGTCGGTTTCACCAAGTGGAAAAGTTGTGTTGAAGAGTGATGACGAACTAACAGTTAGTAGACGACCAGAGATACATTGGACCAAATTATCGCTAAATTTGATCTTTGTCTTCATTCAGGTTTGTGAGCAAGATTGTTTAGATATGGTGAACAACATTAGTACCAGAATTCTCAACTAGGCCGGAGCGTCATTGGGTGATTAGCGGGATGTACCGCGACAATGCCCTGCACAGAAACGCATATAATCTTTGTACTCCATCTCTAACTTAGGTTCATCACACCTATTATTATCGGAGGAAAATCTCAAAGATATCTTCAAATTGTAAACTATATCATTATTTTATCATTTCTAAAACCTCAAACAATACATTTGTTGCTTTTGGTTCAGTGACAACCTGAACTAATGTAATGATACACGATATCAATTACTCAAGGAAGTTAGTCCGTAGTTTTATAAGAACAATAGTGACAAAACTTAGAGTCATTTTACTGCATTACTGGTAAGGTAATGTTTCTCAAATTGTTATAAGAATCTTTCTATGTTGAACGCACAACTGGGTCTCTTGTATTGTGTAGTAAAACATCCAAGTGGGAAACGTCGTGTTGAAGAGTGATAACAAACGTAAATCTATACACGTAAAACTTATTGTCACAACTGATCACTACCTCCAGCACGACATCAGTAACATTCAGTATTTATCACTATCACCAGCACGACATCAGTAACGTTCAGTATTTATCAGTATCACGACATAAGTACTGTTCAATATTTATCACTATCACCAGCACGACATCAGTAACGTTCAGTATTTATCAGTATCATCAACACGACATCAGTAACGTTCAGTATTTATCACTCTCACTAGCACGACATCAGTAACGTTCATTATTATATAGCTAATAAATAGTCTAATATAAAATCTGCGTAAAATCTAGAGAGTGTTAGCGTTCAATATCCTGAGAATTTATTGAACGCTAACTTTGCATTGCGTAAATTGTATGCGCCCGAAACATTCCGAGTATGAGCGTTCAATATTGACGTTACCGTAACGATGTAAACAAGCCAAATTGACAGACGACGGTCCTCCGAATCTGACAGAGCCGGTATTTGATTTTTACTTAAGCAAAATGTTTACTGTACATACATTATGATGTCCCCATTTACAAAATCAGTTTGCTTCATGCATTAATGACGGGTTAAATATTGAACAGTTAAGAAATGCATGCTGTTATTGCACACTGCCAATATTGATGAATTCTCGTCTATTTTGGAGTAGCTTGAGTGAAAAGGGATATAATTTAACAACTAGATACTTTAGCTATATAATAAAAGGGTTATTGAACTTATATTGGTGAATATTGGCACTCGTTGGCCGTCAAAATGCACTCGCAAGCTCGTGCATTTTTACAGCTAATATTCACCAATATAAGTTCAATAACCCTATAGTATTCATCACTATCACCATCACGATATCAGTAACGTTCAGTATTTATCACTATCACCAGCACGACATCAGTAACGTTCAGTATTTATCAGTATCACGATATCAGTAACGTTCAGTATTTTTCATTATTATATAGCTAATAATTAGTCTATTATAAAAATCTGCGTAAAATCTAGAGAGTGTTAGCGTTCAATATCCTGAGAATTTATTGAACGCTAACTTTGCATTGCGTAAATTGTATGCGCCCGAAACATTCCGAGTATGAGCGTTCAATATTGACGTTACCGTAACGACGTAAACAAGCCAAAATGGCAGACGACGGTCCTCCAAATCTGACAGAGCCAGTATTTGATATTTACTTAGGTAAAATGTTTTACTGTACATGAATTATGTCCCCATTTACAAAATCAGTTTGTTTCATGCATTAATGACGGGTTAAATATTGAACAGTTAAGAAATGCATGCTGTTATTGCACACCTTCACCTTAGATGCCAATATTGACGAATTATCGTCTATTTAGGAGTATTTTGAGTGAAAAGGGATATAATTTAGCAACTAAATACTTTAACTATATAATAAAAGGGTTATTGAACTTATATAGGTGAATATTGGCACTCGTTGGCTGTAAAAATGCACTCGCAAGCTCGTGCATTTTTACAGCCAATTCACCAATATAAGTTCAATAACCCTATAGTATCACCACCACGACGTCATTAACGTTCAGTATTTATCACTATCACCAGCACGACATCAGTAACGTTCAGTATTTATCAGTATTACCATCATAACATCAGTAACATTCAGTATTTATCGGTACCACCATCCCGACATCAGTAACGTTCAGTATTTATCAGTATTATAATAATAATAATGATGATTGGTTTTATATAGCGCCTTATCCAGCGTATGCTGCTCAAAGCGCTTTACAATTATCAATGTACATTATTACCATCATAACATCAGTAACGCTCAGTATTTATCAGTAAAATGACACGCTCACTAATTGGTACTACGAGTGCAACTGTCATCTTCGTACTGCACACTGACCATCGCAGAATGTGAAGCGGGGTGTTTGAACAATATCTGGAAAAATAAGTCCTTTATGAGGGTCTGCCCTCAATTCCTGTGTAGTTGTAGTGTAAGTGAGCTTAGTGTCAGAGACTGCTTCTTCTACATTGAAAAAAAGAGTATTGGGGTCTCCTCTTCTTTAAAAAGATAATATTAATACTGACACTCAAGTGTTGATGGTAGATGTTTCACTTCGTCCATTCTCCTAGTGGTACATCTCATCTTGAACCTCCTCTGTAACTTTTTTAAATTTACCAGATTTTTCGGTTTCGTGGACTGACCTTGTGAAGGCAAAGGAATTTCTGATACACTGTATATGTTTTCCGCTTCTTTTGTTTTTTCTTTGTATTTTCATTCTCGTCATCAGCATTACAAAAGTAATTTCAGTCTAGAACTTAATATTATGTAGTCACTGTTATGAAAGGTGAAGGTAACGAACAGTGTTTCATTTTCACCAGGGCTTTCTCAATATTCCATCAATACCGCCCCAATATAAAGCCAGTGACATGCATGTTTTATTTCTAATTGCGTTATTCCGAAGTAAATGTCACTTGCCTACATAAATGTTTTCTCCAGATCGACATTCACAAAATGCTTTGGATCAGAGAATCGTGGAATACTCATTATGCCTATAGAGTTTTGGCACACAACCGTGCAAAACTTAAGCGATAAGGCTGGACGTCAGCGCTATGAAATAAAGTAAACCAGGTATAATATCCTTTCGATAAGCGAGATAACTATTGCATAGACAAATCAAAAGGATTCTGCTGCTCAGTGATTCCTATCAAGGATTGATTTACATACAGATGAGCAAGTGAATATATTGAACAACGATAAAGAATACAAAATTAAAAGAAGAGTCAACACGGAACACTGGACATATTAGAGGTGGGATCAAGTGCCTAAGAGGAATACGAACCCCATATTGACACCCGCCGTGAGTTCTATAACAGAGTAATCAATAGTAAAAATCAGTATGTAAAGAACGGTCTATGAATTGGTATGAAACACATCGGACAACATTCGACAAAGTATCATCTTGTACGTGTTATATTTGTAAATTATTTTGCAAACGACCATAGAATGTGCAGAATGCCGACTTTAAGCGAGCCTTCGGAAACCATTGTAACATAATACCATGATAATATTTGTCGGTACCCTACCTCAACTTAAAATGATTAATCAATTAAAAATTTATCATAGGCAGAATATGCTCTGGCGAATCGAATCAGTTAAGGGACATAAACACCATATGCAGATGACAATTGCTACACAAATATTGGAAGTTGACGGTGAAGAAGTTGAAATCATCTTGTTTGTCGTAGAGTTGTGTTTCAGTGTGCCCTTGACATATATATTCAATAAAATGGAATTCACTGTGGTGTCTTTTATTTCGAGCTCACTGGGATATATCGAATTGACATATAACTGAAAATGAGAATTGCTAATAAATGAAACGTCGTCGATATATCTAAATGTCGAGTTGAGGGCCACAGCAAGAAATTTTTCTTCTCATGTTCAAGCTTTTGAATACATCACTGCTCGTTTTCTTCACCTTTCATTCTACCTCATATGAATACAAAATCAGGTCAGTTGATAATAGAGTACAATTTGTGCTCAAATGAATTCCAGAAAAGCTTATAAACAAATTCATAATTGTCAAACTGTTCACGATATGTGTGACCGGTCGCGGTAGCTCAATGGTAGAGTGTTCGCTTCGCAACCCAGAGTTCATGAGTTCGAGCGCCGCTCGTGCCATGGCTGCGTCAAACCTAAGATGTTAAAATAAGTAGTGATTGCTCCTTCGCCGAACGCCCGGCATTTAGATATGAGAATCATTTGTCTTTCGGGTATGACCTAAAAACGGAGGTCCCGTGTCACGGTAGGCGTCGGCACGATAATGAACTTTCACTGTTACGGCCCTGAGTGCTAAGCATATACAAGCACTAGTATATCTAAATTTGTGATACTTCACCTTCAGCTGGTGACGTCTCAATATGAGTAAAAAATTCTCGACGGGACGTTAAAAATAAATATGCAAACGATATGCGTGTTTGTAGTTGGACACGTTATGCTATGCCAAAATGGAAATAAATGGGAGTAAGATTCAGTGTGTATCTTTGTCAAGTTTCTGTTAATGATTTTTATCAAACCATTATGGAGTGGGGCTGATAAGTTGTTTATAATGTATTTGTACTTTGCTGCAATAATATAGTTGTAAACTAAAAGATATTCTGCAAAGTTAAAAACTTTTATTCAAATGAAAGAAAATGATAATGATTTAGTCATTGACAGAATGTCAGTAATCGAGCTGCAGTAAATGCTAGAAAAAGATTGGTTTTAAGTACTTTCACTTTACCCGTCACGTGTAATAATTTCGATGTCTTACACTATTTTCTAGCTTTATATAATGACTTTTAATGCATAAAAATCATTTTTATTTGATATACGAACTTACCCCCTTTCTACCACATCATCTATATAATAAATAACACTTCGGTTATTTGCCAGTATCATGTGTAGGATTGGAACTTTAGAAAAACGTCTTTAGTGCAAACAATTTATTTGAAAAGCTGAAAATACCCAGCTTCATGTCCTAGCACAGAAAACAAACACCTGACGAATGTATGCCGTCAAGTCTTATTAGGTACTGTATATATTTGTTACATTTTTTTCTGGTTGGTAACTTCTTGCGTTCATGGATCTGTAAATAAAAAGATCGACCACAGTTTTTGTTTCAGAAGCTATCAGAACTTGTGGCATCTTAAAATTTCATTATGGAATAAGCAGCTAATGTTTGAACTTGCAGTTGATATCTCTGATGTTCATAATTATAATGTGATACTTGTTCATGAAAATGATATACAGTTAGCTATAACTTATACATAAACAAAACATTCTGTGAATTCTTACTTCCGGACACAAAATGGCGGCATGGAACGGGGATATCGAAGATGCTGTAATCGTCAATGTGTGACACGTGATCAGAAAAGAAGTACGTGTACACAGCTTTCGCTGAAGGAGGGATTGAAAATAAAGAGTTATAAATCAGAAAATAGGAAAAATTGCAAGCAAACTGTTATAAATCAGATTGTAGGAAAATTGTACACAAACTGCTATAAATCAGACTGTAAGAAGAATTAAAAACAAAACGTTATAAATGAGACTGAAGTAAGGATTGTAAACAAACTGCTATAAACGAGACTGTAGGGAAAAAAAATTAAAAACGGCTTCAGAAGATATCCCAGGAGGAATTGCAAACAAACTGTTATAAATGAGACTGTAGGGGGGAAAATTCATGGCTATATTTATTTCCATCATTGGTCGCAAATATTGGAGGTAGACGTTTAACATAGGCTGTAATAGTGCCTTCCCCAAGCGCCTGGCGTTAGACGGGAAGGTCACGGGTCTTTCAGATATGACATCAAAATTGGAGGTTCCGACGGAAGACGTTATAGCACAAAAAAACCCTTCACTACTGCGGTCGTAAGCGCTATACATAGGTCAAAATGATTGGCACTTCACTTAAGCCGGTGACATCTCTATATATGATTAAGCTAATGGCGTCTCTATATATGATTAAGCTGGTGGCGCCTCTATATATGATTAAGCTGGTGGCGTCTCTATATATGAGCGAACAAATATCAAATGAGACGTAAAGCAACCAACCTCCATCAATGTCGCCATAGTCTGTTTCCGTCATCGTGTCACATGTACGTGCATCCGTTGAGATCCGGATATTGTATCCTCGGAAGTCAATCCAGTCCAGATTATAATTATGAAGGCGCACCTGAGGATATCCCTCCTCCCCCAAGACTGTGTCTCCGGTGTAGGTTGCATTGGCTAAATAAATAAAAAAACTACGATCATAGTTCATCAGACCTCCTCATGATCGTGCAATGTTAAAAACTGTAATATGACGACAGGGAAGCAGGTAAATGTTAGATAACATATCAACGATCATTTGGTGATCAATCTAATAGATTTGCTGCCGTTTTCTAGTGTTTATATATAGTTTTTAAACTTCGGGGACGTTGTTTTCTAGTGTTTATATACAGTTTTTAACACTTTGGGGGCGCTGTTTTCTAGTGTTTATCTATAGTTTTTAACACTTTGGGGACGTTGTTTTCTAGTGTTTATCTATAGTTTTTAACACTTTGGGGACGTTGTTTTCTAGTGTTTATCTATAGTTTTTAACACTTTGGGGGCGTTGTTTTGGGGTGAAATTGAAATGTTTAGAATTAAACTCATTTTGTTCTCAGACACTACCGACTCATTCGTCACCTTTGATGACATCACCAAGCAAGGCAAATATTAAATTACCCTCCCACACAGATAGATATCAAAGTGCTATATTTTATAGTTACAACTTTATGATCTCTAACAATTATGAACTTTGTCACGTGAGTAGTTAAGTAACAATATAAGTCACGTGAATTACAACCAATGATTGTCTGTCGAGGTTCGTTTTAGACCGTTTTACTTGGAGCGGATTGTTCAACAAACCCGGTTGTTCGGTAGTTGATCTGATTGTTGAAAGAACCCTGTGTCTGATAACGTTGGATTCAGCCTACAAATCCTTTATTTTGTTTCTGCAGTTAACTAGGCTGGGGATCTAAAATACTATGATCAGACAAAAATATTCTGTTCGGGGTAAAATAATTCCCAACTGGAGTAATTGTATATGTATGTTGTGTACACGGAGTAAAATTCATTTACATGAAAAGGTGAAAATAATGAACAATGATAAATATCATATATCCCATGAACAAAATAAGATTTAGAGTAGGACAAACACAGATCCCTGGACACACCAGAGGCGAGACCAGGTGCCCACGAGGAGTAAGCATCCCTGTCGACTTGCCACATCCGCTCTGAGCCCTCTATCCCAATTAGGTAAATGGAGTGATCCGTAATCAAAATTGGAATGAAACACGTCATACGGTATTCGAACTAATGTCAGGTTGTACATATCAGTTGAGTTTTGGGAGGAACCATATCCCAAAGACAGGGCCTTAAGAAATTCCGTTTGGTCACCTAATCTTGGGACAATTCCTATCTTCAATTCACAAGGGAACCGTTTCGCGTTTCCCCCGTTTCGTATAAAACTGACATGTAAATCTTACTTAAAATGCACTCATCCCGTTTTCTAATGCCAATGCGGTTTTCTTGAATGTCACTTTTAACAGCAGTGAAGTAGTCACTTAACTAGCTGTCGTTAAGACGGTGGTAGCAAGCAGCCAGTATTGACATATATCAAACTACCGAGAACACACGAATAAATAATTAATTTTGATTAATTTAAGGCAATTTAATGATAAATTACAAACGAAATGTTGATTTTGAAATAAATTGCTCTTCGCTTTAAACCAAAAACCATGAGCTAACATGGGGATAAAACCATAGCAAATTGCAAGTAGATTGCATCCCTTGCAGTCATATTTCAAAGAGTCTGAAATAAAGAAACGCTGATGAAAGGTGAGGAACACGACAGAAATCCAATCATCATAAATATGAAATTACATTGAACAATGCACCAAATATATTTTATGGGAGAACACAACAGTGTTACCATGGGCGGGGACAGATTGCTATTTTTATTCCATCATTAGGCCCTGGGAGCTTTAACTATCAACACGAGATAATGAGTTTTGGGAGGAACCACATCACAAAGACAGGACCTTAACAATTCCATTAGGTCCCCTAATCTTGGGATAATTCCACATCTGCAATAGAATAAATTAAAGTAAGATTATGCAGTAGGGACATCCCCAAAGGGGCATATTAGGGGTAAATGAAGGTCCACGGTGCTATCATTTTATTAGGGGTCAGTGAAGGTAAGTGGTTCTATCATTTCCATATTAGGGGTACGTGGAGGTCCTCAGTGCTATCATTTCCATTCTCAGTATGGGGCTGTAGGTTTATCACCTGAAGGTGCTCGCCAGTGGGGGCGTGTCCTCAGCCATTCCCTCCAGTATATAGGAGGGGCTTGAAGGAACAATAAGAGTAAGCATAAATGACATTAAAATACCTCTTTCACGGTTCTAATGTTTATTTTCTATTTTGCCCCCAAAAATGCAATTTCATTAAAGTCTTTTCAACCTCTTCTGGACGTTCGCAATTTATCATATCATGTTTTTATATTCATATGAAGCCGAATTTATTCGAAAACTTCTACGTGAGAAGAAAAAAACTCTTGCTGTGGCTTTCAATTCGACACTTAAATATATAGACGACGTTATATCTATTAATATCTGTTGATTTGATATAACCCAGTGAACTCAAAATAAAAGACACCACAGTCATCCTCTTCTGCTTCATACTTTATTGAAAGTTAACGGCAAATAACAACTCAGTTTTTAGGTCACCCGAGTAAACTCAGGTGACCTATTGCAATTGGTTTCTGTCCGTCGCCGTCCGTGGTGCGTTAACAATTGAACATTTTTAACTTCTTCTTAATAACTACCAGTCCAATTCTTTTTCAAATCTCGTATGAAGCATCATTGGGACAAGGGGGACATAAATTGTAAATTTCAGGACTCCAGCACCCCTGGGGCCCTAAGGGCGGGGCAAAAACTGCCCCAAAATGACCAATTTTCAAAAATCTTCTTCTGAAGAACCTCACACATGTAAGAAAAACTAAATGCATATTGATGTAGAGCAAGAACGCCTCTACCAAAATTGTAAATTTCATGATCCCCGGGGTAGGGGTTCTGACGCCAGGACGGGGCCAAAATTGTTATATACATGTAGTGTTTATGTGTAAAACACGTACTTGCATAACATCTTCTTTAGTGCTATTGATACTAAATTGAAAGTAAATAGATATTTAGGAAGAACAGGTAGTCCTTTACTAAAGTTGTAAAATTTAATTTGATTATTCCAGGGATAGGGGTTTTGGTATCAGGGTGGGGCCAAAATGGTCAGTTATTAAATGTGTGAACAATAGACATTTTTAACTTCTTCTTGATAACAATCATTCCAATTCTTTTCAAATTTGGTATGAAACATATTTAGAACAAGGGAAGCATAGATTGTAAATTTCGGGATTCCTGCACCCCTGGGGCCTTAGGGACGGGGCAAAAACTGCCCCAAAATGACAATTTTTTCAAAAATCTTCTGAAGAACCTCACACATGTATGAGAAAAACTAAATGCATAGTAATGTAGAGCAGGAAGACCTCTACCAAACTTGTAAATTTTATGATCCCCGGTGTAGGGGTTCTGACACCAGGACGGGGCCAAACTTGTTATATAGTGTTTATGTGTAAAACACGTACTTAGATAACATCTTCTTTAGTGCTATTGATATTAAATTGAAAGTAAATAGATATTTAGAAAGAACAGGTAGTCCTTTACCAAAATTGTAAATTTGATGATCCCAGGGGTAGGGGTTTTGGTATCAGGGTGGGGCCAAAATGGTCAGTTATGAAATGTGTGAACAATAAACATTTTAACTTCTTGATAACTATCATTCCAATTCTTTTAAAATTTGGTATGAAACATATTTGGAAGAAAGGGAACATAAATCGTAAATTTCAGGATTCCTGCACCCCTGGGGCCTATGGGGCGGGGCAAAAACTGCCCCAAAATGACAAATTTTCAAAAATCTTCTTCTCAATGATCACACACATGTAAGAAAAACTAAATGCATAGTGATGTAGAACAGGACGGCCTCTACCAAAATTGTAAATTTCATGATCCCCGGGGTAGGGGTTCTGACCCCAGGGCGGGGCCAAACTTGTTATATAGTGTTTATGTGTAAAACACTTAAATAACATTTTCTTTAGTGCTTTTAATACTAAATTGAAACTAAATGCATAGAGCAGATAGTCTTTTACCAAACATTTTGTAAATTTGATTTTCCCCAGAGTAAGAGTTTTGACCCCAGGGTGGGACCAAACTTAGTATATATAGTATTTATGTGCAAGTTTGCTGATACTGTATAAAATCTAAGTACATACTTAGAAATAGCAAAAATGGATGTACAAAAAATGGTGGATTTCATAACCCAGGGTTATGACTTTAGGATGAGTCCAAATTAGTCTGCTCACTCATATATTTTGATGTTTTAATGCTAATACACCTATTATTTAAAGCCTTTCATCAGTGTATGCACTTTTTAGGGCAGTGAACTTTTAAGAACACATCTTGTTTTATACTGTTGCTGAACATTAGAATTTAGCTTAGATATTCAGAACAGGATTTTTTTTTCTAGATTTCATAGCCCATGGAAGTAGTGATACTTTTTCACTAGTATTCAGGTGACCGATAAGGCCTGTGGGCTTCTTGTTTGACAAATGGGATGATTTCAGCTTCTCCATCGTCAACTTCCCATATTTATGTAGTAATATTTCATTATCACCTGCATATGGTGTTTATATCTTACCTGATTCGATACGCAAGAGCTTGTTCTGCTTACAGTCAGTTTTGAAATCGAAGCAGGCTACTGACAAACAAGTTGATGGTGAAGGGGTTCCAACAGTCTCGTTTAAAGTCAGCATTCCTTGTCGACCTGTCACACCCGTCGTGAGCTCTGTCTTGATCAGGTAAACCGAGTAACCCGTAGTCAAAATTAGAATGTAAAGATCAGCCTAGCAATTGGTATGAAACATGTCAGACAGCATTTGACACAATGACAAGTTTTATTGGTAGACTAGATCATTATAACAACCATTGCATTTGCAAAAAGCTTACTTTAAACTAGAATGTTGTAACGTCTGTAACATCAACTCATTTGTCAGTAGTCTGTCTTGATTGATCATGTGCAGAACATGCTCTCCCATATCGAATCAGTTGAGAGATATCAAACACCATATGTAGGTGATAATGAAACAATGATTCACAAGTATGGGAAGTTGACGATGGGTAAGTTAAAGTAATCCCATTTGTCATAAAGTTGTATTTCAATTTGCCGTTAACACCTATGTTTAAGAAAAGCATATTATTTTCATTAAGATTGGAAAGATGTGCAACTTCACTGTTTGAATTAAGAACTTACTTGTATAAGAAATTTTCCCCATCGAAGTATCTATCACTTATACTTTAATACCCCGATCAGAATGTATCTTGGAGGTGCTACATTTGTACTTACTGCTGTTGTTAAGACAAAAATAATTGTTATTATGAAATTCACTTGATTCGTGTACAAAAAATAAATGAATAGATAGATTTAAATTTAAAAAAACAAGCAATTACTTACGTGGAACACAATGATCGGGCATGGGATACTTGATAATATGTTCTGTACAGACTCCTTCGCTGATCACGTACCATTTCATCTAAATTGAAATGCCCTGAGCTATAAAGCATTCAATTTGATTGCATGGGATCCGAAAATTACTCAAGAAATAAATTAGCTTTTATTCTAATTCATCAATAAACACGCTTTTTAAACAGCGTTTTAAGGGATGAAATTTAAGCAAAATGCCAATCATTAATGATGTCACGATGCTTTCCGTAGAAATTCATGTTATTGAAAAATAAGCTATGTCGCTCTGCCAATAAAATCGTGTGTTAGAATAACGAAATAGAATCATTCCTACACATACTCAGCATATGACTTTGCAAACAGTGTTACCGTATTGTAGTCTGAATACTCTATCTCCTTCCTGACCGACCCGTCCGGCTGGGGAACATCCCGGAACATGATTGCCTTTTTAATGTTATGGTCTCGGTAATTTATTCCAGAATACTGCAAAAATTAAAATTGTTAACGGAGAAAATATAAGGTTGCTCTTTCTTTGACGATTAAAGTGGCAGGAATGTGTAGCTTGCATTTATATACGGCCCTTGGTTTAGATGATAGACCGTAGCTCTGAACTGCTATTATTCTCTTTAGAGAAGTCGAAAGGTATAGCCTTCACGTGTAAATACCGGAGTCGGTGACGGGTTATGCTTCGACCGACTTTTCGACTCAGATGTGCCTGGATTTACGCAATAGACAAGTTGGTTTCAAACATTTAACAGCAATGCACAAACCCGTCACAAGGAAATCAACATTTACTTGCTATTAATCCATTTTCTACATGTCCCCTGTCCCGGGTTTACGTTAACTGGTCTTGGGAGCTGTCACAATAGGGGACCAGTTAAGAGAAAACCAGGCTGACGTAATCATAGTTGTGATTTAAACCCGGGACAGGGACATGTTGAAAATGGATTAAAAGCAAGTAAATGTTGATTTCCTTGTGACGGTTTTGTGCATTGCTGTTAAATGTTTGAAAGCAACTTGTCTATTGCGTAAATCCGGGCACATCTGAATCGAAAAGTCGGTCGAAGCATAAACTGTTACCGACTCCGGCATTTACACGTTTTCCAGAATCAAAACATAAATGCTTGCGAAGAGAAGTCGATGAAGGCTATGCCTCCCGACTTCTCTAAAGAGAATAAACCGCTATATTCTGAATGTTCTAGCATTAGCTTTAGCATACCTCGACCGCCTCTGGGATCGATGTTTTCGGGTCAACTTTTCCGCCAATCATACGGAACTTGTTGACTTTTACTGGGCTCCAGCAACAGTGATACGGCGTGGGGGTGGTGGACAGGGTCCGTGATGTGACAACAGTCACTATCGAAAATAGGATGATATCGGTCAGTAACATTGTTCAATATTGACTGTAACAAAAGTCAGACGTTCTCAACTTTATAAAGTAGGTTTATCTAGTTTGTTGATAAATATATAGCAAAGGAAATACCAGTGACGTCATTTATGTTGTTGCCATGGTTTTGTTTCGAATAACTAGGTCAAATCATAAACCTTAGATAAGAAGACAAAACTATGTTCTGAATAAAAATACCTTATCATGCATGAATGTAAATTTGTCTTAAAAATGACGCGATCAATTTTGCAAGGTACACTGTGTAATGATTTAACAGCGAAGAAATTCTACACCTTAAAATATACTAAAACTTCAGCAGAAATTCATGTTTAATGATATATGTACCATCTCTGAAATACCAATGCTTTTAAGGATAGCCCTGTTACATAGGTCCTACAAACGTCTGTGTATCCTTTATATTAATAACGAAGAAAGGATTTTAACCTCTATATTACAGAGTACCCACATCGATTGGGTTTTTAAAAATAAAAATGTTCAATGGACTTTATCCTATAACCTTCATCTAATAAACTTATATCAATTCAAAAATATACGTAGGCTACAGTGCCAAATAGTTCCTATGACGTAAATTGTCGTTTTCCTCATAGTATTCGCATTTGTCGGTTATTTTTAAACTTCTATATGAGTTATGAAATGAACATTATGATTGGATTTAAGCTATGAAAGGAGTAATATAATTGGATAACACAGACGTTTGAAAATGACCGCCCGTTTCAAAGTATAGCGGTGGGGAAAAGAATCAAGAAATTTGGTATTTAGATGACATCCAAACCAAAAGCAATAAAATGCCTTAATTTAATTATTTGTACTAAATCGCCGAAACTGGGTACCCCGTAATAGGAGTTACAAGTAAAGATTTTCTCTGTTAGACGCATCAATGGTACCCAGTACGGCGCGAGGGCCTGTGATCGATCAGTGGCATGGAAAAGAATATTCGTATTCCAAATTCAATATCTAAAATATTTATTTTGATACTTCGTGAAATAATAGCATTGGTAACACACGATAAAGACTGTTCATGTGGGGTCTCATCTTCACAAGTCAAGGGTTATTGATTCGTTACCTCGCACTAACCCTTGACGTCAGACGCTATATAAAAGGTGGGCACATTAGACCATTACGCAATTTACTATAAATAAAACATCCAATGAAATCACTGCATCTTGTTATGGTGTACATGGATACAAATGACGCGATCTCATACTGCTGTATTGATAAATACGCGCAATTGTAATATCCACACCACTAATTACGTTTATTGATAGTAGATCAAGTCTTGAAACCTTTTTGCTTAAGACAATATTGCTTAAACGATTGAAATAGCCATAACTGTAGTTATCAATACACGTGTTTTTATTTGAATCTCTCATTTCGTGTTGTTATGAATAGAACCGCATTCTCATTGGTTCCCACTCTTTTGTGGAAACAATCAGAATGAGCCCAACTTTTATATAGCCACTGATGTCAAGGGTTAGTGCGAGGTAACGAATCAATAACCCTTGACTTGTGAAGATGGTGGGGTCTCTGGTAATAATAAGTAGTCGTAGGCATGTAAGAGTCACTTCCCTTAAGATTTATTGTTCGATTATACTTTCCTTGCAATTGATTTTCGTCTGAAATTCACACGGACTAAAGGGAATGGATACTCTATCAATACCCTTTAGTCAATATTACATGAAAACTTACAACGGAAAACACAGGTGTTATTCTTTTTATAAACACATTTATCAAATATTATATTTAAGCAAGAGGCCCAAGGGCCTTATCGCTCACCTGAGTCACTTGGCTCATATTTATAGATTTTCCCTATATATTTGTATGCAAAACTTTGACACCCCCTTATGACCATATCCTCCCCTGGGGGCCATGATTTTAACAAACTGAAATTTGAAATGTCAGAAAGCTTCCATGTAAATATCATCTTTTTTGGCTCAGTGGTTCTTGAGAAGAAAATTTTTCCTATATATTTGTATGTAAAACTTTGATACCCTATTGTGGCCCCATCCTACCCCAGTGGTCATGAAATACTTGAAACTGCATTATGTCAGGAAGCTTTCATCTAAATCTCAGCTTTTCTGGCTCAGTGGTTCTTGAGAAGAAGATTTTTAAGGATTTATCCTGTATATTAGTATGTAAAACTTTGATCTCCTATTGTGGCCCCATACAACTCCCGGGGGCATGATTTGAACAAACTTGAATCTGCACTATATCAGGAACCTTTCATGTAAATTTCAGCTTTTCTGGCTCAGTGGTTCTTGACAAGAAGATTTTTCCTATATATTTGTATGTAAAACTTTGGTCCACTATTGTGGCCCCATCATACCCCAGTGGCCATGATTTGAAGAAACATGAATCTGCATTATGTCAGGAAGCGTTCATGTAAATCTCAGCTTTTTTGGCTCAGTGGTTCTTGAGAAAAAGATTTTTAAAGAGTTTCCCTATATATTAGCATGTAAAACTTTCATACCCTATTGTGGCCCCATCATACCCCAAGGGGCCATGATTTGAACACACTTGAATCTGCATTATGTCAGAAAGCCATCATGTAAATTTCAGCTTTTCTGGCTCAGTGGTTCTTGAGAACAAGATATTTCCTATATATTTGTATGTAAAACTTTGATCCTTATTGTGACCCCATCATACTCCCAGGGACCATGATTTTAACAAATTTGAATCTGCATTATGCCAGGAAACTTTCATGTAAATCTCAGCTTTACTGGCTCATTGGTTCTTGAGAAGATTTTTAACGATTTATCCTATATATTAGTATGTAAAACTTTGGTCCCCTATTATGGCCCCATCCAACCGCCGGGGGCCATGATTTGAACAAACTTGAGTCTACACTATATCAGGAAGCTTTCATGTAAATTTCAGCTTTTCTGGCTCAGTGGTTCTTGAGAACAAGATATTTCCTATATATTTGTATGTAAAACTTTGATCCTTATTGTGGCCCCATCATACTCCCAGGGACCATGATTTTAACAAGCTTGAATCTGCATTATGCCAGGAAGCTTTCATGTAAATCCCCGCTTTTCCGGTTCAGTGGTTCTTGAGAAGATTTTAAAAGATTTTTCCTATATATTTGCATGTACAACTTTGATCCCCTATAGTGGCCCCATCCAACCCCCAGAGGCCATGGTTTTAACAAACTTGAATTTGCATTATGTCAGAAAGCTGTCATGTAAATCTCAGCTTTTCTGGCTCAGTGGTTCTTGAGAAGAAGAGTTTTAAAGATTTACCCTAGATATTTGTATGTAAAACTTTCATCCCTATTGTGGCCCCATCCAACCCCTGGGGGGGGGGGGGGCATGATTTGAACAAACTTGAATCTACACTATATAAGGAAGCTTTCATGTAAATCTCAGCTTTTCTGGGCCAGTGATTCTTCAGAAGCAGATTTTTTAATGACGCTACTCTTTTTTTTTTTTTTTTTACCTTTCTTGATTATCTCCTCTTGGAAAGTGGCCTGGCCCTTTATTTTAACAATTTAGAATTCCCTTTACCTAAGGACGCTTTTTGCCAACTTTGGTTGAAATTGGTCCAGTGGTTTTTGAGAAGAAGTCAAAAATGTTAAAAGTTTACAGACGGAAACTGGACTACGGGTGATCTGAAAAGCTCACTTGAGCTTTCAGCTCAGGTGAGCTAAAACACGTGCAAATGCAATATTATCTATGATATATTGATCGTAGTGGCAAGTACTCTGCTGATTTCAAGACCGAGCTAGGCGAAATCTTATTCGCTCGAGTTTGAGAGCCTTATCACTGTGAGATTACAATCTGTACAAAGCAAATGATTCTACGTGATCAGTCCTTCATATCTTAAAAGTACAAAGTTTGGATTCCCGAACAGCTATTTTCATTACAAAAAGTTGCTACGTCACGAGAGATAACTCCCAACGTTCTCAACTGTTTAACTCCCAATCAAATAGCAAGTATGTGTTTGCAGTTATGGATCTGTAGTTCTGAGTCGTTCTTCACCTTTATAAATAGACAGAAATGTACGCGTGTAAGCATACTATCCTCTCTTACTAAAATGGATGATCACGGCTCGGCTGAATCTACAAATGGCTAAAGACCCTCGGGGGGGTGGTGGTGATAATGAAAATTATTCTTTTCTTTTCGGCCAATCTTTCTCGTATAACGTAAAGATGATGCGCAGTGATTCACCGGATATGATAAGATCCCCTGTTTACACAGTATTTTTTTTTTACCCCTTTCTTCCTTCATCGAATCAATGATGGGTGACATTGACGAAATATTTGATTTGAAAGGTTAGAATATGTAAAATCCTTGTCCTCGTTATGATTTCTATCCCAGTGGCTTATTCTCACCGACAGAACAAATAGACACCGCGGTCTAGTACTTAATGAAAAGTGAAAATAACCAAAGTTACTTCGACCCAAGACTGACCAAGGTCAGGCTAAACAAAGCTTGCCTATCTTAAATTAACTCCCTTGTATCGATAAATATAGTATCATGCTATTTCAAATATATTACTATAAAGAGTATTCTGGACAAAATATGATAATAGATTAAGACATGTCAAAATACAATTTGCTATAATGAGAAAGTGACAATAAGGAACAGTGATCAATGTCATAGCTGCCATAAAGAATACAGAATTAATAGTACGGAAAACACGGACTCATGGGTATACCAGAGGTGGGATCAGGTGCCAATGAGGAGTAAACATCCCCTGTTGAACGATCATACCCGCTGTGTGCCCTAAACCTCGATCAGAGAAACGGAGTAATGAAATGTGAAGATAACGAACAGTGATCAATCTCATAACTCCTACAAGCAATACAAAATAGATAGTTGGGCAAACACGGACCCCTGGACACACCAGAAGTGGGAGCAGGTGTCTAGGAGGAGTAAACATCCCCTGTCGACCGGTCACACCTGCCGTGAGCCCTATATCCTGATCAGGTAAACGGGGTTATCCGTAGTCAAAATCAGTGTGCTAAGAACGGCCTAACAATCGGTATGAAACATGTCAGACAGCATTTGACCCAATGATAGGTTGTATTGACGAACTAGATCGTTATAACGACCATAGAATTTGCGAAATGCTGACTTCAATCGAGACTGTTGAAACTCCTGTACCATCAACTAGTTTGTCAGTAGCTTGCCTCGATTTAATAACTGACTATACGCAGAACAAGCTCTTACATATCGAATCAGTTGAGAGATATAAACACCATATGCAGGTGATAATGGAATATTGCTACATAAATATGGGAATTTGATGATGGAGAAGCTGAAATCATCCCCTTTGTCATACAGTTAAAATGTCAGTTTGCCGTTAATGTCTACTTTCAATAAATCATCAAAGTATGAAGCACAAGTGTACGACTCTGTCGTGTCTTTTATTTCGAGCTCACAGGGATATACCGAATCGACATATGAATGAAAGTTATTATTGTTAATAGACAAAACGTCGTCGATATATCTAACTGTCGAATCGAAGGCCACAGCAAGATATTTTTCTTCTCATGTATAAGTTTTTGAATAAATTCTGCTTCGTATGACTATAGAAACAGGTCAGATAACAAAGGAACACAATTCGTGCCCATGGGAATGCCAAGAGACTGTTGGAAGACCTGATCATCAAAGACCACGAAGATATTGTCAATGAGGACTCTAGCACATTTTTTATTTCAACTTCAAAGTACTTGTGCGTGGAATCTGAGTGGTGTTTAACAAAGTAAGTTTTGGATGACTGATCATTTGATATGAATATTTCCTTTTTCCATTTTTGTTGAAGAAGCAACTGTCTATGATGTCAAAAAGTCTAGTCTTTAATTTATCATGAGGAATGGTCGTGTATAGTGTTGAAAAGTCATAGGTTTTGATGTTATTAATTTGGAAAAAACTTAATCTGTTATCAAAATTAGGTTTTATCAGAATATTTGAAATTTATCCCAATTTACCACAAATTCATGATAGGAATAAACTTCGATAACATTTGTTTCATACATTTGTGTTTTAACAAGAGTTCATATACACACCCTGTTAAAGAATGTGCTATGTATGTCAGTCAAATATCCAAATTATGAAATCATGACAAGCTAATTTCAGAAACACACGTGTCAATATCTTGCACGCGTTCTCCTTGAATAAAAAACCCGTTACTTTGCTGTCAAAGCTCTCAGCTGTACGATACACCTCTGAACTTCACGTACAATGTAGTTACTTTAAATCGTATGAAATGGACAAACTGTTCACATAGATCAAGATGCATAAAAGTTAAGTATGTAAGTCATATGTTAACGCTGGGCAAATTAATATTCGGCTAAAGTAAACCAATCTTCCTAAAACTGTGTCCTGACCGCAGCTCAACTGACTCTTTTTGGGATATTGCCTCGAGGCATCTGGCCAAGAGAATGTTGGAAGACCTGATCACCAAAGACCACGAAGATATTGTCAATGAGGACTCTAGCATATTTTTTATTTCAACTTCAGAGTACTTGTGCGTTTGACTGACATACATAGCGCATTCTTTAACAGGGTGTGTATATGAACCCCGGTATTGTGTTTCCGAATGATGTATGTTTCTGGCAAAAACGGAAGTTCCGATGACGTTGTAAATGAAACGACAACGGAAACGACAGGTGATCATTAACATCACAGCTGGTAACTGTCCTGGGCAGGCTATTCATATTACAAGGTTTACGTGTACAGCTGACCTGGGTAGGCTGCGTCAAGGGGTTCCCATACATACTGGCACATTTGCTTCTGAAATCAACTTATTTCAAAGTCCGTGTTTTACATTTGTAAACAAAACACTTTGTAACAGGGTGTGCGCATGGTTTCTTAATTCTTGCTTCCGTGTAATCAAGCAAAATACGATCTGTATGAAAAAGTAGTGCAACATTTTCTAAAAATTCGTATTTTCTCTTGGGACACATATTTTTTGTTGTTGTAAATATCACTTTTATCTAATTCCTAACCCTTTATGTCCAGTTTCAGGCTTTACGTGTTGCCCCTCAATATGTAGAGAACACTGTCATACAGTGCGACGTTTAACTCTGGACACGACAAAAGTCCGGAGTTTCGCTAACCCTTTTATTAAGGATACAAATAAACCCTTTACAAAAAAAGTTGGAATTTTATGTTCACAAGACATGCACCAACATTTATTCTTGTAACTATTGTAGTTTTGAAGATATTTCACCTGAAATCAAAAAATCGCATGGGATTTTGGTGGGATTTTCACTTCCACTTGGGGGGATTTTCACTCCCACCAAAAAATCCCATGGGAGGGAAAATATAATTTCTCCCATAGGATTTTAACTCCCATATTTAAACTTAATATGGGATACAATGTGCCATAGGAGGAAATGTGCCATAATGAACATAAAATGGCAGTCAATATCCTATTTGGGCATGAATGGGAATAAATATCCCAAATAAAACACAGGATGGGGACTTTTATCCCATGAATATAGTAATAAAACAGAAAATTGTATCTTAAAGAGTGTTGTTTGTCATGATTCTTAAGAATGTACTTGCAAGCTAAGGAATGACATTAACTTTATATCTAGTAATATACACTCCTAAATTATGTAGACCTACATGTATGTGTTAATGGATAAATGTCTAAACAACATGAGAAATTAAATGTCCAACGGACGACCAGAAGTGCCATGCCAGCTACAGTTATCCGCGACACGAAGACACTCGTAGCGTGCACTTAAACTGTACCAGTACATAGGGGTGCGTGGAGAGTGATTATATTTTCCCGCGTTTCGTTAGTAATAGCGGAAAAATCTTGTATTGACGGTACAGTATATTGTACAGGTAGAATGGAATGATCCATTATTAGCCAATAGAATGTGAGTTAGAAAAACAGGTTTTCGAGCTGCAATTCAGGTATTCACTTCTAGCCGCCGTTCGTCACGAGATAGACGAAACTTCATGGATAATTAAATCTTATGTTTTCATCCATGCCATGCAAAGGTTAAACATTTACAAATAAGTTGTGAGGTCCGTTCACAA
The DNA here is from genome assembly GCF_947568905.1 of Ostrea edulis. Classification (NCBI taxonomy): domain Eukaryota; kingdom Metazoa; phylum Mollusca; class Bivalvia; order Ostreida; family Ostreidae; genus Ostrea; species Ostrea edulis. Next base: position 32,189,934 of record NC_079167.1, on the reverse strand, counting down.
ACCCCTGAATCCAGCGGCACTTGGCAACGGACACAGGTTTTCTAGAGTTTTTTGCGATTTTCATCGTTTTATTTCTAGTTTTTTCCTGGCCGGCCCTGATGCTATATAGAGGGGATTTGAGGTATATTTAAAAGTATTGATATTTATGTATTGCTCATATTTTGTATATGGAGTTGGAAGGTTATCTTAATTTTTGTACATGGGAAAACGCCTTGTTTTTCTGCGAATTGTGTATTTAGAATACAATAAATTACGGGCGTCCAGCAACCACGGCTGGCTGTCAGGCAATGTATGTTAGTGTTATGTTTTTGGTGTTAAAATGTAGTATAGTTAATACCATTAACATTCTGTCATGGAACGTTTGTCGTTCTCTAATTGATAAACTTACAGACAGTGAGTTTGTTTCCTTTATAAGTAGTTACGACCTTATTTGTCTTAGTGAATGTTGGATTAATAGTGATGATGATTTTGATCTTAATGGATTTGAAAAAATATGTTTTTCCTAGAAAAAATGTCAAAGGTGGAGGAATTGTTATTTTTTGTAGAGTTGACTTGGCTTGTTGCATAGCTGTTGTCGAACATATATTCGATAGTATAATTTGGTTAAAATTGTTTCTAACAACACAAATATTTTTCTAGCTTTTTGTTATTTGCCTCCTGAAAACAGTGTTTTTTTAATGAAAAATTTGATATTGATATATTCCAAGCCTTAGAAGACTCCATTTGTAAATATAAGTATAACGGTTGCATATATGTTATGGGTGATATGAACTCTAGAACTGGTGAGCGAGATGATTTTATTCATTGTGATGAGATAACTCATATTATGCCCAATGCACCTTTGGTATTGAATTATGAAAATGAAACAAGATTATGTGACAGAAAAAGCACTGATAAATGTATCAACAACTTTGGAAGAAAACTATTGGAGTTATGTAAGGCAACGGGTCTAAGAATCGTAAATGGTAGGCATGTAGATGATATTGTCGGTAATGCTACTTTTTTCTGTTCAAGGTGGAATAGCTTAATAGATTATGTTTTAGCGGAAAGCAATGATTTTGATAGCATTACTGACTTTTCGTCGGGCAAATTCAATATATTTTCTGACCACTCACCTATATGTTTTAAATTATCTAACGTATTGATTTTTTCATCGGATCGTGAACAGGTACATGTGCAAGGTACAGATGGGACTCTTTGTAAATCGATCAAGTGGAAAGAAAATAACACTCAACTTGTGTTGAATGATTTAAATAAAAAACATGGTGTATTACAGAGTAGGTTAGATGTTCCTTTTACAAATTTACATGATGTTACTAGTTGTATAGAATAATTTTGTGAAATTATTAATGAATGTGTATTGCCCCACGCTGATGTATTCGAGGTAAAATCCAGAGGCACCCAGGATGACCAGAAAAGGAAAACATGTAATAAATATAAGGGGGATAAACCATGGTTTGATGAACACTGTAAAATGTCATTACGTGAATATAGGAATTGCTTGCATGTTTTTAATAAGTCTTACTCAAATAAACATAGGGAAATGCTTGTCAGATCCAAATGTGAATATAAAAAGTATGAATATAAAGTTAAACGTCAATATAAAAGACATGAAGGTGATATGTTGCAATATTTGAAAAAAAAAATTACCCCAAGCGTTTCTATGCAAGGTGAAGATAACGAACAGTGATCAATCTCATAACTCCAACAAGCAATACAAAATAGATAGTTGGGCAAACACGGACCCCTGGACACACCAGAGGTGGGATCAGGTGCCTAGGAGGAGTAAGCATCCCCTGTTGACCGGTCACACCCGCCGTGAGCCCTATATCCTGATCAGGTAAACGGAGTTATCCGCAGTCAAAATCAGTGTGCCAAGAACGGCTTAACAATCGGTATAAGTTATTCTCAAAGAGAAAGAGTAAAAGTGTAAATAGTAATTTGTCAAATTCCGATTTTTATACTCATTTTAGAAATCTTGCTTCCGCCAATGATCAAACGGTAACTGATGATGTACATGCATATAATGTTAATGGTGTTGAACATGTCTCTGTAGATACAGGCTAGGTTATGCTGAATTAGATAGAGAAATTACATGTAATGATATTGAAAATGCTATTAGGAAATTGAAACTAAACAAAAGCTGCAGTGAAGATTATATACTGAATGAAGTTTTATCAGGTGTAAAGAAATTTTATTGCCTCTCGTGTATACTTTATTTAACAAGACATTTGACAAGGGTTTATATCCTGAGGCATGGTCTCGGAGCTGTATTGTACCATTATTCAAATAAGATGATGCCAATGACTCTAACAATTACAGAGTTATTTCTCTAGTAAGTTGTTTTGGAATTTTTTTTACGAGTATATTAAATAGCAGATTATTAGATTGGGAGAAAGACCATAACATTGTAACAGACGCACAGTATGGATTTAGATCAGGACCTTCTACTGTGGATGCAATATTTGTTTTACAATCTCTTATCAATAGAACATTAAATAGAAAGAAAAAAATATATTGTTGCTTTGTAGACTACCAAAAAGCGTTTGATTCTGTATATAGAAAGAAACTGTGGTATAAATTGTTACATCTTGGAATACAAGGAAAATTTGTTAAAATTGTACAGTCTCTTTATAATAATGTTAAGTCCTGTGTAAAGTACGACGGATTTTTTAAGTGAATACTTTTGTAATGAAGTGGGTCTTATGCAAGGTGACGTGTTATCACCTATACTCTTCTCATTGTATGTTAACGATATTGAAAATAGTTTTTTGAGAGAAAATTGTCCAAGTATTGACATATATCTAATTAATATTTTTCTTCTTATGTACGCTGATGATATGGTTTTGTTGTCTGAAAGCATTGATGGTTTACAGAAAATGTTAAATACTTTATCTAATTACACGAAGGAATGGGGTTTGAATGTTAATGTACAGAAAACAAAAATAATGATATTTAGAAATGGCAGTAAAGTTAAGGACAACGAAAAATGGTATTATAATGACGTTCTTATGGATATTGTAAATGAGTTTAATTATTTAGGTATACTTATGTGTTACAATGGTAAATTTTTGAAAACACAAAAACACATAGCAGAACAAGGTAGAAAAGCATTGTTTGCAATTAATAATAGTCTTAAAAATCATTGTTTTAATGTAGAAACAAAATGTTCGGTTATTGACATGTATGTTGGTAGTGTACTAACATATGGATCCGACTCTCTCTCTCTCTCTCTCTCTCTCTCTCTCTCTCTCTCTCTCTCTCTCTCTCTCTCTCTCTCTCTCGCCCAATGCTTTATAAATTAACCACTGAGCTACGATGTTAGACAAATAAATCGATCGATACCAAAACTTTCCCAAAACATTTAAATCGCCATCTTGTGACATAGTGTCATAAAGAGTATATTTTTTAGTGTAGTGAGCTACCTTAACAAACCAGTGAAATGTTTAATTTTGTAATTGAATTTTAGCATCTTTACTTTTGCACATGCAATATTACAAAGATTATTCAATAAAGGGTGACTAAAATATTCAAAATTTATATTACGAAAACAAAATGATAAATATAAATTGTTTTTGTTGCAAAAAAATGTTTCCCAGCTCCCCAAATTGAAAAGTACTACAAAACAAGCTGTTATGCTTTAATTAGTACCTGAGTTAAGGAAAGTGAATACATCCTTTAATATACATTTTTAAAAAAAAAAACACTTAAAAATACTCGTCTTTGATCTACTGTAGATTGTAGGAAAATATTAGATCCCTGGGTCAGAGAAATCTTGACATCAATAAATGATAATGAAGTATTGTATATAAAAAAAAAAAAATTCAAGACTCTCCAATATGCCACAGGATGTTTTACACCCCCATCCCTCTTAGATCCACTATAACTTTTAGGATACCAATAAATCCTCTCCCAACAATGTGCACATCAGCAAATGGCCTTGAAGCATTGTACAAATTAAGTTTCAAGTTTGTCAGATAATCCATACAGGTGGGAAAGCATTAATGCACAAGACTTTGTGACAGACAGACATGCAGATATGGACAGAAAGTACAAAAACCATATTATATGAAATGATTTTGCATGTAAAAAGTACATGTGCCATTTGTGGTGCACAATTATGATTTAAATGTAATTATCATTTTTATCAGGAATTTAGATGTCACCTCTTTTTGTAAACAATATATATATATATATATATAGATGTAGATATAATATATATATATATATGTGTGTGTGTGTGTGTGTGTGTGTGTGTGTGTGTGTGTGTGTGAAGATGACATATATAATAGTGAGCATATAAAACACTCCTACCAAAAATGTAAACAAATATGTGCACTGCGAGTTTGAAAAAGATGCATCACTTAAAAGTGATTGACTAGATATCAGGAAGCAAGCAAGCTCGCTCCATGTTATTGTGCTACAACTAACTGAAATTCACTACGTTATCCAAAATCCACCCCAAAAGAACCAAAACCTACCAACACTAAATACCAATATATATCCATGTGAGGTCAAGGTTTCAGGAGTGAAACAATGTGTTTCTTAAACTTTAAATCATTATGTTTTGCTTTTGTAGGATATTCATATTGTTAAAATGAATTTAAAGCAATCCATTTTCAATTGGAGATACAAGGTATGCACATAAATGTACCACCCTGAATCTCATACCATGCCTTAGTATAGCTAGCAAAATTATGAAATGAAATTTAATGTTACCACAGAATTTATAATTTCCGTTTCTTTCTCTCAAGCCATATGGGGACCTTAAAATTGTAGAATCTTATTTTCTTTTACTTGAAAGTTCTAAATTGAAATCTAATAAATAATAATTTTGGAAGAAAAATCTACATGCAAATATTTTCTACTTTGAGAAACAAAATGACAAACATAATTGTTAAATATAAGTCAGCAATAGAAAAATAATTCAATTTAATGCACTTACATATGTAATTGAAGAAAAATTCTATTGAGTACATGATTTTAGAATGAAAATAAGATTGATTGATATTGAAAAAAGTATTTCAATTTCTTCAAAAACATCTTCAGATGAGTTTCCATCCATTGACACCCCAAATGTATGACCACACACATTTAGCAGGAACATCTGTTCCTCAAATCTCCTTCACATAACACTTGACTACTTTTGAAATGCAAAAGTCTTTTTAAATCACTTAGAAATTAACAGAGAGGAGTGTACAGATTCATACCCTAGCTGTTGATGATTCCTGAGACTTGATCACTACTCAAAACTCTGAAACAAATTTTGATGGATTTTTTTTTTTTGCATTTCACACACACACATGCACACACACATCAAAAATATTAACAAGACACTGACCTTACCAGTCACCTGAGTTATTTATTTAAAAGTATTATTATAACCTCAATATGTATGAGATCTATAATACTTGTCTTGCTCTAGTCATTTATATGCTGAATTCTAATATTCAGCAGAAGTATAATATAAGTTAATTCATGTGTCTATATATACTGATGAAACATTTTACAATTATAAACTTGATATACTCTTTCAACACTATATAATAATATGATAATTTTGGATCTGACCTTGAATCAGAACCCTGGAGTTGCAGGCTTCACAATTTTGGCACATCTCTTTCTGTTGTTCCTGACAATGCATCCATTATATTTATTATATTTCAGTGTCAACAAAATTAAAGAAGGATTCCTTTAAATTATAAAGACATCTAATAACTATGACCATTTTGGTTCCATCTATTTTAAAGCTAGTATCAAAACTTTTAGATTCTAACATGTATATATAAACTGTATTTTTAATTATCAAATACCAACAACAACAACAAAAAACCAACAACAACAACAACAACAAAAAAAAAAAACAAAAAAAAAACAACCCACTTTTAGCTACTGATCAACATAGTGTTTTATTTTGATAATTTAATTTACAGATAATTCCGTTTTATTGTTGCATTCTTCTTCTTGCCCTTGTAAAGTGCCTTAGAGTAATTAACTGTTTTATGTAAGGCTGTATATAAATTTTGTTATTATTATCATTGAGGTCATGAAATTTACAAGTACCTGTTCCTTCTATGTTCATTATCTAAAAGCATCAATAGCATTAAGGAAGATGTTATCTAATGTTTTACACATGAACACTATATATCAAGTTTGGTTCCTCCTCAAGTCAAAATTTCTATCCCAGGAATCATATTACAATCTTGATGTTTAAAACACATAAACACGATATATCAAATCTGCCCAATCTCTATCCCAGGGGTCATAAAATTTATAATTTTGGTCCATGAATAAATTACAACATCTGATATTAATTGTCATTAGCATAAATTTACAGAAACGAGTGCCTGTGGCCCTGTGCTATATGACTATATGCATTTAGTTTTTCTTACAAATGTGTATGGTTGTAGAAATATGTTCATTCATGTCAGTTCCTAAGGCCCCAGGGGCACAGGAGTCCAGAAAATTAAATTTTATATCCCCCTTGTCCAGAGATGCTTCTTATCAAATTTAAAAAGAATTGGAAGGGTAGTTCTCAAGAAGCTAAACATTTGTTCACTGTCACAACAGAAGCTGACCACTAGCAATAGGTCACATGAGAGAATCAATTGACCTAAAAATCTATTAATTAACATGATTGAAATGTATTAATCTTTATATCCATGATAAGATATTCTTTATATATTTTATATAGAATTCAATTTGGTACTTTGACCACTTTATGTTTTGCTAATAATTGGAACTAGTTCTAATTGTATCGGGGACCGTTACATATGTTCCCCAAACCTCCCAGAATTAAAAAGTGATGTCATTGTAAACCTATAGCGAAAATCATTTTATTTTAGCCTTTGAGTACACGTAGTGCGTTTAATATGGTCATTTCAGTAACAAGAAATGAAAGAAAGTAATGCATGTGCATACACGCACACGGGAGTATGATTCTGTACTTTTTTTATATCATTGAACAGGCCTTTGTATCATAGAATGTAGGAAAAAAAGTCACAGGAAAAAAGTCACGGATAAAAAGTCACAGGAAAATAAGTCACAGGAAACAGTCACAGGAAGAAAGTCACAAAATACATTTTGTATAAAAATCACATAGATGTAGGAAAAAAAGTCACAATATATATTTTGTATAAAAATCACATAGATGTAGGGAAAAAAGTCACAATATATATTATATTATATGTATAGGGAAAAATTCATTGTATATATTTTGATAGAAAAGGGTCACATATACATGTACAAAGGGGGAGAAAGTCACAGAATATATATATTTTGAAAGAAAACTACATGTATATCTATAAAAAAAGTCAAATATTATATAAGGAGAAAAGTTTTACTTAAATTTGATTCAAAGTTAGAACATTCCATGTTTTTTAAATCATTTGCAACAGAGTTTTTATATTTTAATGTTAAAACAAACAAATAACCCCAATAAAAAGTAATTAACTTAAGTATTTACAACAGTTGTTGACAGGGACTGTTGAGAGTAATTAGTGGCTTCACAAGGCACCTTTCCCCTTTTCTAGACAGGGTATTTCCTGTATAAGTAGACAAAATGGCATCAATTTACAATCTTTGAAGCCATACATAGGATGAAAGAAAAAATATGTTAGTGGTCATAGGCACTCTTTATACATATTGTGACTTTTTTTTCCTGTGACTTTTTTTCCTACCCAGATTGTGACTTTATTTCCTGTGACTTTTTTTTCTGTTAGCTTTTTTCCCGTTTACCGTATCATATACCCACAGTATGAATTTCATAATGTTTTCATCAAATATAAGAAAGTTATAGTGATTTTAAAATCGTCCAATCAGAATTCAGCACACATGCAATGCAGTAATTTTATCCACAGTAATTTGTAAGAAGTACCAAGACACACCTAGAACCTCAAAATCAAAAGAATTTGATAAAAAACAAAAACGTTATCGTCCATGAAAAAGTTAAGTTTTGAAAGACGATGCACGCGCATGTGCTTGTGTGTTGGCATTTTTATTACACCAATATATAGATACACATATTATCTACCTATGCTGTGAATATTAACTCATTCGCTTCTTTCATAAAAGAGTTACAGATGTTTTAGTATTATCCAATCAAAAAGAAGCGCACGTGCATGCGCGTGCAGATTGGTAATTTTGACCATACAGATCAGTTAACTTATTAAAGAGTCTCAATATCTACCTATGATATGAATATGAAACTATTCTAATCAACAACAAAAAAGTTACACTGATAGCAAAGTTAGTGGACAAATTTTGCAACGCACGTGCATGCACGTGCGTGCAGACAAAATAACTATCATTTTTCATATCTACAAATGATATACTATCATCCTATCAAGATTTCATATCGATCCCTTGTATATTCTGATTTTCCATTTTTTGTACAAAAATTGCAATGCACGTGCGTGCATGCACGTACAGACAAAATGACTATCCTTTTGAACATCTACAAACGCTATATTATCATCCTGGAAAGTTTCATAACACTCCCGGTCAAAAAAGTTCGGAGAAAAATAAGAATAACTAGAAACGCATTACTACTAATGAATAGGTCTTCCGTTATACTACTTCCTGTCGAGATAATTAACGACTGAAAAGAAAATATCCAGCCATCTCTGAGAAATCGTGTCGACAAAAAAAGTGGAAACTCTATTTAAAAAGTGAAAAGTCTTATTTTCCGAATTACTTTCCTGTTGTCTTTATTCACTTCCGGTCATAACCGGAAGAGCTCCAATCGAATAAATATTTCATTCTACACCTTAATAATTCTCAACTAATCATACTTTTAATTTTCGACAAAAAGATCCATATTTGAGATAACTTCCGGTTTTGTGGTCGGCACTTCCGGTGGACATTTTACATGAACAAAACCTAATCATCATCCATATTAGCAGTAATATCTGTCGAAACAAAAAAAAAAAACTTCAAAAAATTACATTTTTTATATCGCTTCTTGTCACGACCGGAAGTGACGGCTATGTACGATTCTTGCATGGTGCAAACACAGTGATGACTGACTATCAGTCTTGAAAACTTGAGACTTCAGTCGTTCACATTTGCAGACTATTAACTTGAACAAATTCTCATTTTGAAGACTGCAAATATCGCGACCGGAAGTAGATTTCACCAAAATATTTTACGTTACTCTAGATATTTGCAATGTCAATATAAACATACAAGAAAATCATTTGTAATACTCCATATACAAGCGAGATTTAAGGCAAAGTAAAAAACTCAATTTTTCCAGTTTTTCTCTTAAAACCGGAAATTACCGTTTTTGATTCCAGTAGGATCAACATATTTCAAAACTACAAGAATGAAATAATAAATGTTCGTTTTGCGTAAAAAGAAAACAAATCTGAATTTTTTTTATTTCTTTGATCACTTCCGGTGAGATCAGGAAGTGACGGCTGACGGAGTTAACCATATTTGACAAACCTACTTGTCATGATCTATCATTCCTGAAAGTATGGTGCCTTAATCTTTAACCGTTTCCGAGATCTCCCGCGGACAAGATCTCTTTTAAAAAAACGGAAATTGGACATATCTGACGACCGGAAGTGAATTTTGAAAAAAATGGAAAAATCGCCTCGGGGTATTTTCATTCTCTATCATCCCTGAAATTTTCAAGAAAATCCATCCAGCCATTTTTGAGAAATCAAGGGGAAAACAAAAATAATAATAATAATGAGACTACTTCCGGTTTTTTTCGGCCGGCACTTCCAATTAACATAGCTTGCATGAACATGACCTACCTAACATCAATATTGGTCGAAATATGTGTAGAAATAAAAAAAAAACCTTGAAAAATTCAATTTTTACATCACTTCCTACAGCGACCGGAAGTGACAATGACGTACGATTTTCACATGATGCAAATGAGCTGAGGAGTGACTATCAGTCCTACAAGTTTTAAACTTCACTTGCTTACTGTTGCTGAGCAATTTCGTAAACAAAATCTCATTTTGAGGACAGAAAATCGCACGACCGGAAGATTTTACAAAGATATTTGACGTTACTCTAGATATTGTCAGTGTCAGTAACATATTTGAAAATTATTTCAAATACTTCATTCACAAACGAGATTTGTGGGAAATAAAAACGTCCAATTTATTTCGATTTTCTCTTATACATGTAACCGGAAGGTGTCGTTTTTGTTTCCTGTGGGACTTACATATTTCAAAACTGCAAAAGAAATGCAATAAAGTGATGCAAGTTTTTATAAGAAAAAAGAAAAGTTGAAATTTTCGATTTCTTTGATCACTTCCGGTGACGACAGGAAGTGACGGCTGACATGCTTAACCAAAACTGGCTCGCCTACTCCTTAAGGTCTATCACTTCTGTAAGTTTGGTATCTTAATCTTTTACCGTTTCTGAGATCTCACTCGACAAAATATTTTTTTGAAAAAAAACGAAATCGGATATACATGTATCTGACGAACGGAAGTGAATTTCGGAAAAATGAAAAAAGTTCTGGAGGTAGTTCTATTCTTTATCATCCCTGAAAATTTCAAGAAAATCCATCCAGCCATCTCTGAGAAATCGTCAGTGAAAAAAAGAATAATAAACAGTACAATCACTATAATGTTTTCCGTCTGAAACGGAAGACCTTAGCTAGTTCTAATTGTAACGGGGACTGTTACATATGCCCCCCCCCCCCCCCCCCCCAAATTAAAAAGTGATGTCATTATAAACCTATAGCAAAAAAAATCATTTTATTTTAGCCTTTAATTATATGTAGTACGTTCAATATAGTCATTTCAGTACCAAAAATGAAAGAAAGCGTTGCACGTGCATACACGCGTACGTGTGTATGATGCCGCTTTTTTGTTGATGTCATTTAACAGGCATTTGTGTCATGTACCCACAGTATGACTTTCATGACGTTTCCATCAAATATAAGGAAGTTATAGCGATTTTTAAATCGTCCAATCAGAATTCAGCACACGTGCATGCACGTACTGAGCAGTAATATTAACCACAACAATTTGTCAGGAGTACCAAGACACATCTAAACTTCTAATATCAATAGACTTTGGTGAAAAACAAAAACGTTATCGTCCTTTAAAAATGAACATTGGAAAAACGATGCATGCGCATGTGCATTGGCATTTTTTAAAAACTAATATATAGATACTCATATTATCTACCTATGATGTGACAATCATCTCATTCGCTTCTTAAATAAGATAGTTACAAATGTTTTAGTATTATCCTAGTTTCTGTGGAAACGAGGGGGTTATTTATATTCGGTCTTTCCTGTCCCCCTCGTTTCTGTCCAAGCCTTCATAAAGTATGTGGGAAATCAGTTGCGCTTAGGTTTGAATTTATTTCAGCTTACATTTGTTGTGAATCGTTCGAAAACTTACATAAATCAATTCATGAATGATTGTGCCGCAAGGGAATACAATTGAAACCATTCAATTCCATACTAAAGCAACGATAATCGTCGTCATTTCAAACACTACATTTTTTCGCTATCAAATTCGCCTCCCATTCTCTCACCAGAGGGCGCGTTACGCAAGCTTCGAGCGCACGGAACTCTGGGTAGAGAATGATTCTCCTCCATGATAAACAATGTCTTCAGCGCATGCGTCACTTCATTTTGTAAAACACCTAGAGGCCCAAGAGGGGTGAAATGACTTACTACTATTAAATCGCACAAAAATTTTACTTTTTCAGTTTATTTCTCATCATACGCATTGCCTTTCATTTCTGTGAATGGATTTATATAAATTGATTATTATTCTGAATATGAAAATGATGAATTACTGGAAACAAAACAAGTAAAAATGTAATTGGGAAAAACCCCATTAAAAGACCATTTGCATTTGCGCAGTGTGTATTGTATTCCTGAAATGGGATTAAATATCATATTAAAGGAACCGCATCTTGTGTGTCTATTTTTCCCCTTTTATATTCATTCATTTTTATTTTCATATTTCATTATTATTAAAATATTTATTCATTATACCTTCCTTTTTTTAGAGGGGGGGGGGGGGTGTGTCTCTTCTTATAGGGAATTTCATACCTTAAATTGAGAAACAACGAATCTATGACAGAACAACAAACCTGTGACATAAGAACTTTTATCTGTTTATACAGACTGTTAAACTGCAAATCAGTAAAGGTGATTAATTTCAGTCTACTTAACATTCATTGCCGGATCTCAGCGGGGGAGGGGTTGCATTTCCCCTTTTGATTTTGGAGAGAGAGAGAGAGAGAGAGAGAGAGAGAGAGAGAGAGAGAGAGAGAGAGTTTATTTATGCGGGAAAACGACTTTCAATCGCCTACGTCTCTCCAACAAGAGGTCAGCGCTTGGAAACAGAAGTGGTCAGTCGTAGATTGAGTTGATGCCAAGTGGAATGCTTGTCGGAATTCAATAAAGATATTTTCCAACCGGCAGAAATTATAATTCTTCATCGGCTGCACCTTACCCGTTACCAACTGCAAAGCAGAAAGGTCCTATTAATTTCAACACGTATATAGATGTACTTACGTTCCGCAATGGGCAAGGAGAGACTTTCTGAAGTGGCTTTAATGAATTATTACCCCCAATATCAAACTGGACATTAATTATTTAACAAAGAGATTCATTCACATGCATCCGAAAAGAATCTTTTAGGGAAAATGTCAAATGCTCAATGCCGGATCAAAATTTAATTTTGAATATTCATGGGGGAGGGTTTCAAAACTCCTGCAAATTTATACAATCCGACATTGATATTCATGTACACTTATTATTATTTTCAACATCATCAAATGTTGTTTTAAGGGGGGGGGGGTGTTTTTAAAGACTAAGTAAATCAAGTCTTTTGTCAGACATTGAACATTTATCAATGAACATTGTAAATACGTTTGTCATTTTGAATTCCTTTTTAGCTCTTCTGAGCCGAAGGCTCAAAGAGCTAATCATTTGGCCATATGTCTGGCGTGCGGTGTGCGTCAACTTTTTGGAAATAGGACTATATCTCAACAACCCCTTCGCCAATTGTTGTCAAATTTGTCACAGGGTATCCTTGGTCCAAGGGCTTTCATTTGTACTAAAATCAGGGTTAACAAGGGGAGATAATTAGGAAAATGCAAACAAAAGTAGTGATTGCTAAAAAATCTTCTTCTCAAGAACCACTGGGCAAATTATCACCAAACTTATGCATAAGGATGAGGATAGGTTGTAGATAAAAAAATTGTTCAAGGCATTATCCTGGGGCAAAGGGTGCGATCTCAAGGTCACTTCAAAGTTGACCTTAAATTTTGTTTTGTTAAAACTTTGATATCATGCTTAGTGTAAGGACTAGGATCATCAAATTTTGTCAGTTGATGCATCTTGGGATGTAATATCATGTTGTCTCAAAAGTAGGTCATGATGACTTACTTTTTGAATTTTGCAGGTAATTATTATTAAATGGATTTTGATGCATATCTTAAACACTTTTGAGCCTATGATCATCAAAAGTTGTCAGTTGATGGATCATGGGACCTTGACCTGCGTCATGTAAAAAGTATGCCACCATGACCTACTTTCTAAATTTTATGGCTAATCATTTATGAATACATTTTAGGTTGTTATTTCAGATACCGAGAGGTTTAGAATCATCAAACCTTGTAAGTTAATGCGTCTAGAGGCCTCGAAACATATTTATGAAAAAGTAGGTCACAGTGACCTACTTTTGAATTTTGCAGATATTCAAATTTCACATTTTCAATTTTAGATGCATATTTTGGACACTATGAAAGCTAGGATCATCAAACTTTGTCAGTTGATGCATCTTGAGTCTTCATAGTTTGTTGATCAAAAAGTATGTCACCGTGACCTACTTTTGGAATTTGACGGCTATATTTTAATATTTCAGATACTATTTGACTTACAATTATCAAACTTTGTCAGTTGATGCATGTTGAGTCGTCAGAGTGTGTTGACTAAAAAGTAGGTCACTGTGACCTATTTTTGGATTTTGACGGCTATATTTGAATATTTCAGATACGATTTGACTTACAATCATCAAACTTTGTCAGTTGTTGGGTCTTGCGTCTTCAGAGCGTGTCGACCAAAAAGTAGGTCACTGTGACCTTCTTTTGGAATTTGACGTTTATATCTGAATATTTCAGATACTATTTGACTTCAATTATCAAACTTTGTCAGTTAATGCATCTTGAGTCTTTGGAGTGTGTCGACCAAAAAGTAGGTCACTGTGGCTTCTTTTGGAATTTGACGGCTATATTTGAATACTATTTGACTTGTCAGTTGATGCATCTTGAGTCTTCAGTGTGTCGACCAAAAGTAGGTCACCGTGACCTACTTTTGGACTGTTACATTTAAATTTTCAGGTACTATTTGACTTAACATCATCAAACTTTGTTAATTGATGAATCTTGGTTAGTGAGAATTTTTACCTGTTCTACAATGTATCAGAAGAGCGATTCTAGGCCCATGGGCCTCTTGTTAAAGGATGTTTTAATCGGTAACTAAGTTATAAAACTGCATGCATACGATAAAATAAGTACACTGTACAAGACACATACACGTATCATGGTACATTGTATCAACAACATTCAACAAATCCTTTGGTTCAACACTCTTTGAAAATCAAGACACGCGCCTGATATTATGATCGAGATCAATCAAATATTATTCAATCCCATATATTTCAACACTTTTTTTTTTCTTTTCCTTTTTTTTTTTTTTTGTTTTTTGTTTTTTTTTGTTTTTTGTTTTTTTGTTTGTTTGTTTGTTTGTTGTTGTTTTTTGTTACAACAATGACATTTTCAAAACAAACAGCACAGCAAATACAATATACGCATTTATTTCAGACAATATCGAGCATGCGATTACATTTAATTTACATTTTCTTTTATTTTTCATTCCACCAAACACTTAGAATAATTTATGTAATTATGCGTGTGATGAAAAATATGAACTGAAAAAGTTAGATTTTTGTGCGATTTACTAAAGTAAGGCATTTTACCCCTCTTGGGCCTCTAGGTGTTTTACAAAATGAAATGACGCTTGTGCTGAAGTTATTGTTTATCATGGAGGCGAATTTGATAGCGAAAGAATGTAGTGTTTGAAATGACGACGATTATCGTTGCCTTAGTGTCGAATTGAATGGTTTCAATTGTATTCCCTTGCGGCAAAATCATTCATGAATTGATTTATGTAAGTTTTCGAACGATTCACAACAAATGTAAACTGAAATAAATTCAAACCTAAGCGCGACTGATTTCCCACATACCTTATGAAGGCTTGGACAGAAACGAGGGGGATAGGAAAGACCGAATATAAATAATCCCCTCGTTTCGACAGAAACTAGTATTATCCAATCAAAGAGATGCGCACGTTCATGCGCGTGCAAATAGGTAATTTTAACTATGCGAATCAGTTAAGGGTCTCAATATCTACCTATGATAGAATATCAAGCAATTTCAATGAACAACAAAAAGTTAGACTGATTCCAAGTTAGTGTACAAATTTTGTGATGCATGTGCATACACGCGAGTGCAGACAAAACGACTATCATTTTTCATATCTACAAATGAAATACTATCATCCTATAGAGGTTTCATGTCGATCCTTAATTTAACATTCTGATTTTCCATTTTTTGTACCAAAATTCCAGTGCACGTGCGTATATAAAGTGTCATATTTACTGTAAACATTTAGAGAAACAGTATATAAAGTGTCATATTTACTGTAAACATTTAGAGAAACAGTATATAAAGTGTCATATTTACTGTTAACATTTAGAGAAACAGTATATAAAGTGTCATATTTACTGTAAACATTTAGAGAAACAGTATATAAAGTGTCATATTTACTGTTAACATTTAGAGAAACAGTATATAGAGTGTCATATTTACTGTTAACATTTAGAGAAACAGTATATAGAGTTTCATATTTACTGTAAACATTTACAAATTTGATAAAGTTGGCTTAGTTTTACTTGATGTATTTAATGCATCGTATCAATTCAGTATAAGAAACCAATCACTCTTTTTTTTTAACTCAGAGGGAAAAAAATCGACATTATCAATCAAAATAACTTTTTTGCAAAATACACCCATATGGATCAAGCAAACAAAAAGAACAGATTAGTAACAATGAAGATATACACCCTCACATATACATAAATATCAATGATCCCTATTTCTCGACTTTTCACACTCTGCCCCAACTAATAAAATTGTTATTTCAAAGGTTTCTGGAAGAAGCTTTTGTTAGAATTATAAAACCTTTATGATACATGTATACCAGTGGCTACCTTGGGTCATAGCTGTATCATTTTCATCAAATTGGGCTTGTTTATAGACATAAATAAAAGTGATTATGCGTCTGGTGACATCGATCTGTAGAAATGGACATTTCTTTCACTGTTTTACATTTTTCCTCAGGAAACAAAATACTTCCTATCCAATAATAATTGTAAGCTCCAGTTTCATCGAATGTCATTAAGTAAGATTAATATTTTATGAATCTGCAAAGATGTTTTGTATGATCAGTGCTAGACTACTTTTGATATTAAATTCTAGATATACTTATCCAAGATATATCAATTTTTTAATTCACTGAAAATGTCATTGTTCATTGCATTCCGCTCACGCCGGTAAGTAAGAAAGTTTCCCGCTCGCGCTCGCGCCAGTAAGTGAGAAAGTTTCCCGCTCGCGCCGGTAAGTGGGAAAGTTTCCCGCTCGCGCCGGTTAGTGAGAAAGTTTCCCAGTTTACTTTTGGAAGGTCGGTGGTCTCTTCCCAGTTACATTGTATCTGGGTTCTCTCTTCCCCCAATAAAAAACTGGGGGCCATCAGATAGCTGAAAAATTGTTGAGTGTAGCAGAAAACATCAATCAATCAATAATTTTAGTTGATTGTCAATAGATAGAATATCTATTTGCAGAAAAAGATAAGTCCGAGTCTGAAAACCCAGATACAACTTTCCTTGAGTTTTCAGTTTTCTACCGTAGGTGATGGTCAAAGAATTTCTCAAAACTTGATTTAAAAATTTAATAAACGGCTTTCGAGATATCTAAATCTGATATTGTCGTAAAGTATATCATAAATAAAAACTCACCATTTGATTTGTTTTCTTCTGAAAGCATTAAGTGGCACTTTTATTCGAAAGCAGGTAGACTCACTGAGAAACAGACAGACAAGAACCAAGAAAGTGGTTCGAAATAACACACTTATCGTGACCATGTTCAGCAGTATCGATAGAACTGCTTTTACAACATGTATATATTTATGTGTCCTTTCAACCAAAATAACATTGACCACTTTAACAATGTCATCGGAGAATATTTTTTATATATATATTTGATTTAGATTTGAAAGTATTTTACAAAAAGGAAGCAAAATCGACTTTGAGATGAGGAGTACCAATGGTGTCTGGTGGTGTTGAACAGTGCTTTCACGTATGGAGATAGAATCTAATAGATCACCATTGTACCATTAGTCGTCACATTTTAACATCAGCAGATGAAATGATCTGTCCAGACACTAGATTATAGATAAGATAACACTGATTTACATTAAAAGATGATCAATCATCCTGGAGCGTAAACCTTCTTTGACCTTTTTAAATTTAAAAAAAAACCCGAAAAACTATCTCCAATGAAAAACATAAACAAAGTGTTTAGAATGCAATTAGCGTTTACGTACATAGTGTTAAAATGGGAAGTAAAAAAACCTTTTCGATTTAATGTTAAATAATGATATGGCCTTGAATATCCATGTAATAAACAGCGACATGATACTGTGAAATCAATGTCAATTTCAATATTTTATGTTTTAACTCATATATCGGGGGTTTTATAGAGAAAAAACGTATTTGAAGTCAACATGCTAAATTACCGTGTACTCTGTAGAACTCTAACTCTATGCACTGGTGACATATATACTACTTGTAATACATTAATATCATTATCAAAGAAAATTAAACGTGTGCAGTGACTTCTAGTCCGGATGTCCCCGGAGTTATGAATCAGTAGAGGCGTTCTTGATATGTTTCTAAAGACGGATGTTTCTGACCAAATGTGGTTGTGAAAAGCAATTAAGATCTTCCTCTTAACATAATATTTCACACTAATACACAAACAATTAGTCATTTTCTTATAGTATTTCTGGAAAGACAAACAAAAACCCGACAGAGTACTTGACCTACAATGAATATATATGTACTTGTACACTTACATGTATTTCAAATGTGCCATAAAAAGTGGTATTTTGTCGTTAAATACCATGAATGCATTGTATTTTAGTACATTGTAGTTAAATGCAACTAACTGCATTGTTTTATGATATTTTTGCTAAAATGCTGCATTATTGTTTCCCTTACGTAGAAACGAACACTAGTTTGCTGGGAGTGGTTTTGCGATATAGAACCTTAGTCAATTAACACGTTAAATTTCAAAGTTGTGAAGTTTTGGCAATGTCATCAACATGAATGTCTTTAAGCAATACGCAAAGACACTGTAAACCAGTTTCCAAGACCAACAAGAGGTACGATGAGCAATACTTGCAAGAATAGCCCCCACTTACCCCAGTCTCCCAAAGGGTGTTGTTAATAGGTATGAATTACCTCTTTCCTGAGTGTAAAAATGAAAGGGCAAGACATAACCTTGGGTAGTCTCTAGGGAACGTTTTAGTCCCATGGATAATCTCTATGTATGATATGGTGACTGTGAGTGGAATGGATAACGCTTTAGAGCCCGGAAACCATATTGCTACTTCGATATCTAGTGTGCTTGACCTTTGGACCCCAAATTCAATAGCGAACACATTCGTCCCATGGATAGTCCATATGTATGATATGGTGACTGTAGGTGGAAAGGATAACATTTGAGAGCCTGGAAACCACTGTATCTACAGACGGACGGACAGACAACCCGATTCCCGTATACCCCCCCCCCCCCCCCACACACACACACACAACTTTGTTGCAAGGAGGGGGGTGATGATAAACGAAGAAAGCATCTGCAAGTTTTGATCAAGCCACACCTTGTGTAGTCGATATAATAACGGGGTAGGGAGAACCAATTTGAGCAATGGACGTGTGAAAGAGACTTAACATAAGATCATGTTTAACATAAAATCACATTTAATACGGCTAAATATGATAAAAGAAATCGATCCCTCTTCCTACGTGATGTTTCTAACAAATACATTTCCCGCACCTTAAATCTTTCATAAAATCACCGCGTTGACCTTACATCGAATAGACCAGGACTTTGTTAATACCAATTAATGATTTGTTGGTTGTTTTGGTTGTATATATCATTCAACGCTCCAAGCGAAAAGTTTTCACTTATATGGAGACGTCACCATTGCTGGTAAAGGGCTTCAAAATGTAAGCCTATGCTTGGCGCTGACGGCCCTTGCGCATGGAGGGATCTTTATCATGCCACACCTACTGTGCCACAGGACCTCAGTTTTTGCAGTCTCATCCGAAGGACCGTCCCATTTAGTCGCCTCTTACGACAAACAAGTGGTACGGAGGACCTATTCTAACCCGGATCCCCATTGGACAAATAATTTGTCGAAATTGTCAGATATTATAATTTCATATACTGTAAATTGTCATACTGACGAAATTTTGGTATAGTTTCCAACATCGAAAAAAATGTGTTCAATGCGAAACATACGGTGTACCTTTACAGTACGCGTTTTCATGGACGTAGCAGGATAGGCTAATTAGGTCAAAGGCGTAATAACACCGATAAGTAGTACATTTTAAACCAATATATTTGTGTGTGTAAGTTTAATATGTATCAATATTCTAGTAATCTTGAAGACGTAATCACTATATATTGCAGAATAATGGACGCAGCTTTTCTTTGATCTTTGCAATAAATGTTGTGGAATTTAAAGTAAACAGCGAGCAATCTCATAATTCGCACAAATAATAGTTTAAGAATATGCAAACACAAACTCCTGGGCAAGAGAAGTAACCATCCCCTTTCGACCGGTCACACCCACCATGAGCCCAAAATACATGTACAGTATGTAGAGGACGCCATAACAATTGGTATGGAACAAGTAATACCGCATTTGACCCAATGACAGGTTGTATTTGTAAACTAGATCGTTATAACGACCATAGAATTAGCGAAATGTTGACTTTACACGGTACTGTTGAAACCCCTGTAGCATTAACGTACTTGTCGGTAGCTTCGCTAGATTTAAAAACTGCTGTATAACTGATGTACAACGTAGTATATTGTACACCACCTGCGAGTTTAGAATCTGAATGAGGTTTACATGGTATCTAATCAACTAGAGCCTTTTTCACTAGAGTAGAAATATCTAGAGATAATTTTCGTATTGTTTCTTTGTAAAACTTTGCTCGCCTATTGTGATTTTGACGATTTAAAAGTAGTATGCTGTGATTTTGATAAAATTTGAAAGTGAAATGCAGGTTGATCTTCAATTCTTGAGAACGGATGAGTATCCCAACATTTTATTGCGTAATATTTTCATGAACTGCAATCTAATTAAAATCAGACTTCATAGATCCGCGTCGTATACTCTGCGTAAGTATTATTGTAACGATTGTGAGCGTATTCTAGGATCTGATTTTAATTAGATTGCATGAGCTGATGCTTAGTTGAAAATATTTTGAACGATTTATTTCAAACTTCATATTCAAACGTTACATCGATCCATTACGCATCAATAAGCTCCGCCCACCGTAGTTACGTCTTAGCAACACTTCCGGGGCGGACGTTCTATCCACAGGCACTCGACGTTTTAAATATCTATAATAAAAAAAATCGTCTTCCTGTAAACATAATATTCACAAGGTATATCACGCCGCCATATTGGTTTTCTTTTTTACCAGCTGCATCGCTTGAAAATTTCGGAGAAAAGTTCTATATAATGTGATAATTAGACCCCTACAGTTTAGAAGCAACTCTGTCAAGGTCTTACCTCTCGCATCGTCATGGTGAACTGGAAATAAAGTCCATTTGTCGGCTATAATCAATCATCAAACATCGTCTACTGCTTCTCAAATGCGAAAAATCGCTGAAATATGGACGGAAGTTGACATAATTTCGGAATATCCCTTTTTTCATTGGTCGATAAAATCAAAAATAGTAAATATTATGATTAGCAGTAAATATGTTCTACAGAGCGAGATAATGGGTCTTGAACACTATTCTATTAGTATTTACTTCTTTTTTTTACAGCGCTAAACATGATATAACTTCACTTATTCATACATTCGTTGTATTAAAATTAGCCTAGTTGAAAGTAAATGTCATACGTAATAAGAAAAGTTAAAAATTGAATTAATACGCACGCACACGCGTACACCGTGGGTATACTCTCAAACGTTCACAGTGACATTTATACATCCAAAATGAGATGTCCTGTCCTGCTTATTTGTAAATATTCAGTGTTGTCACAATGGGTGACAAAACGTGGGTATGAGTCGAAGCAAGGGGAGGGGGCATGAGCATTTCCAATGTTGTTTTCGTAATGCGATAGATTTACTAAATTTCCCGTGCCAGTCTGTCCCGAAACCACACAAATGTGCCCGAATTTTATTGTTTGCAGGGCTATAAAATATATATCCTGCATTCAGTGCCACCCCCTTTTCGTACTGCACAAGCGTCAGAGGGTACATTAGCAAGGGAATTCTCATTTGCCTAATTATGTCAAATTCCATCCATATTTCAGCGATTTTTCTCATGTGAGAAGAGTAGATGATGTTTGACGGTTGATTATAACAAACCAAGATGGCGGCGTGATATACCTTGTGAATAATATGTTTACAGAAAGACAATTGTTTTTAAATTATAGATATTTAAAACGTCGAGTGCCTGTGATTCTATCGTAAATCTGTTGTTTCCCCTATTGTTGATTTTATGATTTTATGTTTTATTCAAAATTTCACCCTACCATTTGTGCCCACAACCTGACCATAATGTGATAATGATATTGTATTCGAACCAGTTTCTCCGAGTTTCTCTCCATACACAAGTTAGTTCCGGTGTTGTATAGTAGCCTTTCCCCCTAGCCATCTTTCCCCACGGAAAAATGGCTATATAGTAGTTTTTCCTCCGGAAAAATGGCTATATAGTAGATCTTCCCCCACGGAAATGTGGCTATATAGTAGGATTTACCCCTTTTATAGCCAGATGACCCCCACGGAAAACCTACTATATAGTAGATTTCCCCCTTTTCATTCCGGTTACATTTACGTTGGACCATTCCCATACATATTCTTTCCATTCTGAAATTAATCCTTTTATGGCTATTCATTTCTTTTATATTCTGAATGGATAATTAATTTCCGAATTCCCTTGATTGGGATTTTTGGAAATATATATTAATTCAACAAACATCGTTTCATTCAGTCAAAAGTTATGTAAAACAATCATATACATGTACGTATTTAGAATGTAAAATCAGAATGGTTCGTGCTTTTAAAACAGCGCCTATTAAGGCAAGTCAGAATTTGTTAATTAAATGGATAAGTATTTATCGTTCGAGGAATCAAAATTGACTCCCTCCAATTGATAAACACAAAAATCATACAGATTGTGGAGTTAACTTAAATTATACAATTTTGTTGGTTTCCTACCCCTGATTCCAAATTCCCGCTACTAAGGAATCAAATCGCTCTCTCGCTAGACATGATTCTTTACACCTCATTAGAGGGAAGTAGGATTTTTCAATTGAATTAGATGTTTTTGAGAGGAAACTTTCCCCCAATTGTTCCCAGGTCATTGTGGATTAATAGATGTGAATATGTTATCTCGTTATATGTTATTGTTGAATCGTAATTATTCCAGGCGGTGCAACTCAGTCCCAGCTGTACTCTCAGTACTTTGATTTATACATATTCGTTTACATAATTTCTCCATAGATGAATTTATTTTGAATCTGACAGATGGACAACTACATCATATTTCATTCCTATACGAAGAATAATCTGGAAAAGTTTTGATTTTTAGTATGCATTCCTAAAACGATTTTAGCTCGATCAACTGAGCTTTTCTGATCATCTCTTGTCCGTTGTCTGTTTGTAACCTTTCCACATTTTCGACTTCTTCTCCAGAACCACTGGACCAATTTCAACCAAACTTGGCATAAAGCTACCTGGGGTAATGGGGATTCAAGTTTATTTAAATGAAGGGACACAATAAAACAGCAAAATAGTAAAAATGCATTGACGACTTTTCAAAACCACTGGACCAAATTAAACCAAACTTGGTACAAGTATTCTTAGATTAAATTTGTTTAAATGAAGGGTTATAGGGCCTCTACAGGGGGATATAATATTAATCAAATAATGAAATTTATGTTGTTACCTTACTAGTATAATGATAGTTTTGCTCAAGCTTGTTTATTGCTAGGACCTGGTGCTCAGGTGAGCAATGTTGCTTACATGTATATAACATGAATAGAATTGTAGGATAGTGTTAAAACTGCAGTCCTGCACATACATTCATGTGCGTTTCTCTCTGATTTGTGGATTTTATTTAATTTTGCTAATATTCTTTTACAAATAAAATGAAAAAGCGACTATTCTTGAATGTTTCAAACTCATTTCTAGAATGCAACTGGAAATCCTATAAATATTCATCTAAAGCTGAATATAAGAGATTCACTAATGTCCTCCCTATTTTGTCTCCTTGTAAATTGCTAATACCTTGATACATGAGGAGCCGTTTTTGGAACATAAAACATGCGAAATTATATAATAAATTCATAAAAAGCATTTTGTGGAAAACAAACTTTAAGAGTAAGCCCACTTACAATGTATCAGAATAAATCTTTATGCTCAATGATGTTCTGCAGTCTTAATGTATCGATATCTTGAATTAACAAGAGGCCAATGGACCTTGACGGTCACCTGAGCCCATTCATGGACCTGTCTGAAAGGCTCTTATATATATGCACAATCCCCCAAAGCCTTTACAATTGAAACATTTGGTAGACTGCATTATGTAACCTCATTACAAAAGCATTCAGTGTTCAATATCTCAATATATTTTGGCAGGTTAATTGACGGATTTTCAAATACCACCATCCCCCTCCAGCAAAGTATTTCCCCAAAAGTATTACTCGGGTAGGCAGCATCTTGATCACCTCATCTTTCATCTTTTTATTTATCTAGTTTTCATATAACATCAAAAGAACTAGACATAAGGTTTTAAGTATTATAAACATTAACTCTCTTTGACCAATTAACCCCCCCCCCCCTCCCCATCCTGAAACCCTGCAACCTGGTTTACAAAATAAACAATTAAATTGTTAGATCATGAAAATTACAATTTTGTTGGAGTTTCCCTTGCCCATCATTACTATATGCTCAGTTTGTCTGTTATTTGCCTAGTAGTAAAGATTTTTGATGGAATTGTCACTATATAACTAATTTGGCCACGCTCTAACACAGTAACCCCTGCCCCGGGGGTCATGAAATTTACAAATTTGGTAGAGACTTTCTGGCTCATCGTTACTATATATTCAGTTAGTCTGCCATATGCTTAGAAGTAGAGAAGATTTTTAAAGAATTGCATAAATTTTACAGTTTTTACCCCAACATTAAGGCCCATTGGGATGGTGGGTCATTAAATTGACATTTTCTGGTTCCCTTCTCCTACAGATGTTACATATCAAATTGGGTAAAGAGTGGCTCAGTAGTTTTTGAGAAGTTAACCCGTTAACACTGGATGGACAAGGGACGACGACTGACGCAGACCAATAGCAATAGGTCACCAGAGTGACCCAGGTGACCTAAAATGTTTATTATAAATGGTATTTATAAGATGTTATACTAAGTTCATTTAAGACTTAACTGTATCGGAGAACAGTTACGTAATTTATCTCTATGAAAATACATGTATCTACATTCAACCTATCGGCGACATACACTGCGATACTCAGATCTATGCAATATCAATATTTGTTGTACAAAGCCTGATTGATTTTCCATAACTGTTTTCTAAAATCAAAACCAAAAACGTAAGGGGGAACCCTGCTATGGGGGAAGATCTACTATATAGTAGAATTTCCCCCTATGGGAAAAGGCTACTATATAGCCATTTTCCGGGGGGGGGGGGGGTAAAGCTACTATGGGGGAAAGGCTGCTATACAACACCGGTTATATATTAAACACTGTGAAACTGTCAACAACATTGTTGATATTTTATCTGTGAGATATCATTTTTATTTGTCAATACGTAATAATCTAACTAGCATATTCCTTTGCAAAATTAAACTACCATCACGTGACCCCAGGGCCCCAATTTGAAGAAAATAACAAAATATAAAGAAAGTTTAGTCAGTTTTGCTTTTCTTATTTCATCTTCAAATCTTATTTTTCTCAATTTTCATAAGTGTAAAGACAAATGAAAAGGGAAGTTAACGAAAAACGACCAATCTCATAAACCCGCAGAATGATATCTGTCAAGTTTGGTTTATTCACGTGGTCCAGGCATCATGTCGGCCTGACTGTCCGTCTGTCTGCCTGCGTGTCTGTATCGCTTTATGTACATTGTTCGGACACGCAGATCGAAAAACAGTAAACCTCACCAGCTGAAATATTCTGAAATGCTAGATCGTTATAGATGAGTTTTAACATCAACCATCCTAAGGTGTTTGTTGATAATTAATATACGATGCGTACATATTACTGTCGATATTTGTCAATGGTTCATGCTCTTAAATTGTAATTGGATACTTAAGATTGTGGATTAAAACTCTATAATAATCAATTACCAATCCCTGATTCTTTTATTTGTCATTAAGCAGTCGCACTGCAGCAGTTCTCCACGAAGCTGAGATTGACACAGTCTACCTATCGGAATCTTTTCTTTTTCGTCCAGTAATTTAAACCATTTATCGGCGTGATCTTACACATTATCTCATTTGGTAATCGACTCTTTTGTCCTGAGTTGACGCCGTGGAAACAGTATCGTGAAACCCTTGACTTTCTTTCCTGTGTATGACGTCACTTCATACAGCTGTGTTTTTAAACGTAAAGACGGAACAGATGAGTAACGATTGTATGACTATTTCCCATTAAACAAAATATCCAGCAAGGGTAGTTATAGTACACACGAAAGAGATGCGCCAGACGCATCATATCTCCACCAACAAAGGACAATTGAAAAACAGTCCTGTTTCGTTCAAGAAATGGACCCTGTACTATAGATTCTAGAATATTATAAATTCGTCGGATAATTCCAAATCGTATCGAATATTGTATTTTCAGGAGATAATGATTTCTATTTGTCTTCCTAGTGTCGAGTTATTTAACGTTCTGACTGCACTCTTCTGTCACCGTCTCCTTGCGCCTCACATGAGCAATGAATCAGCGATTTACTGGACCGCCGATTTTCAACACAATTTCAAATTTTTAGCAACAGCAGCAAATGATGCTTTTGAGACAGGATACCAACTTGTGCCCGATATTGACAATGCAACAAACATGCAGATGGTGTGTTCCGGTTTGACAAGAGACGATTGTCAGAGATGGCTGGCTTGTTCTCGTGCAGGCAGCGATTGCTGTAAAAGACATTTAGCACGAAACATGACGACCAGGGTATCAGCAGCGCACTGCAAAGCGATATGGGATGGAATATCATGTTTTGACTCGACTCCTAATGGAACTGCAGTAGATCTAGAATGTCCTTCATACTACATTCCCACGGAAGGATCAGGTAATTGACTACATCTGTTATATCTCTTGACAATTTCGTGGAGTCATCATGTGGGGGGGGGGGGGGCAGTAAGAGTAAAAAAAAATTGTCTATTTAATGTATACATGTACCCCTTGCACACTCGAACGTAGTAGACGTACTTCAATCAAAATTTAAAATCTTTTAACATTTAGCTTTCAAATTCTACATCAATTGGCCATAAAATCTCTCCATTGGAAACCAAAAATTTTAATGAATTGAAAAATGTATACGTTTGTCACGTAAGTTTGTCCATCTCAGATCAGGTATTTCCCGGATAGAGAATTATATATATATATATATATATGTATATATATATATAATTCAATAAAAAAAGCAGGAAAATATACAGTTCCAAAATATATTTAAATCACTAGCGCTTTCTGGATTTTAACATTTTTTTTAAAATTTGTATTCACCTGAGGATGGATGTTAAAATCCAGAAAGCGCTAGTGATTTAAATATATTTTGGAACTGTAGATTTTCCTGCTTTTTTTATTGAATTATTTTGACTGTGTGATATCAACTCTTTCTATTTGGATTATATATATATATATATATATATCTAATAATAATAATAGATATATAGATATAGATAGATAGATAGATACGTCTGATCGATGATATACTGCAAGCTTGTGATTGTTATATAGTTTCCATAAGAACCTCAGTAATGAATTGCAGTCGCGATCAGAATTGAATGACACTGTTACTACTAAATAAGTATAACTTGAATAAAATCGAACAACAGAAATAGAAATTGACAAGCTTTAGTTTATTTATAATGAAATTCCTTACAAGGACAATTTATTATTAATCAGTTAGAAATGTACTAATCAATACTAATAAAATAGTTTTCTGTACCATGCACACCAATTTATCTTGAACCCCTCTAGCCTGATAAATAATAATTATATGCGTGTATTTCTGTTAGTGAAACTTGTTACAAGGGAATGTGTATATTAGAGACTGACTTTATGTTTTTGTACTAACCTTATTTCTATAGTCAAAACTACAAAAACATGCCTACCCAGCGGAAACTGGCATGTACCTAACGGCCGTATCATGGTCAACGACACTCTACATACCTACACGATCTGCAAAAAACAGAAGAAAAAGGTGAGAAATTTCTTATATGAAAATTCATGAAATCACCATGTTATAAATTTCCTCGAGATTTAAATCTTAATACATATTAGTAAAAGTATGACGCGGTTAACTGATATTGCAGGTAATTGGTGCTGAAACTATGGAAATACAAAGATTGGTTGCTCTAGTAACAAACCTTATAAGTCTGACATTTCTTTTTCCATCGCTAGCAGTCTTTATTTTGTTCAGGTAAGAAAATACAAGCATTGATACAGTGCTTTGGCAAGTGCAGGTTTTGTCAGCATTTACTTTTCGTTATTAACGCCCCCCTCCTATTCCATCATAATTTTGTCATTAGAATGTGTATACCTACTCAATTGAGAATTTTTATATATGTACAGTATACTCGTTAAATGTTAATTTTGTCATTTTATCTGTATATCCCCTACACGATAATTCTATGTGTATACCTTCTCAATGGTAATTTTTAACGTGCATACTCGTTGCATATTAATTTTGAAATTATATCCGATCCATACTACCTTTGTTTTCCATGTGTGTTGCAGATCCATGCCGTAGGGACGTTTATGTCTAATGACCGGTCCATTTCTGAGTTAAATGACTTATTCATTAGGCTAATCATAGTCCCAATGTTATAAATGTTACAAATCACAATGTGTTAGATGGAATGGAATTCAGTCCGACAAATTAGATATTACAATAGGAGTACCTCAAGGATCAATACTTGACCCTTTGTTTTTTATTCTATATGTAAATGACTATCCAGATTGCTTACAATACTCTGCAGACCATATGTATGCGGACGATACAACCCAAGATGTCTCGGATAAAAGTATAGATGCTATAGAAAACAAATTACATACATGCATGGATCTTAACAATACTTTGGAATGGATGGATAAAAACAAAACTATCGATACAAGTTGACAATATTGCCATCGAAAATGTATCATGTACAAAACTACTTGGTGTTTATGTTGACAGATGTCTCACGTGGTCTGCACATGTTGAAATTTTATCCAAAAAAAAAAAAACTTGCAGGCAAAATTGGTGTGTTATCTAGATAACGTTCATTTTTTTTCAACCGATTTATTGCTGAAAAATTTTAATACAATCCCCCCCCCTCATTTTAACTATTGTTGTACTGTTTGGGGCGATATGAAAAACAGGGACAGTCTTTACAAATTATGCAAACTTCAGAAGCGAGCTGCTAGAGTGATTTTGAATAGAAATTTTTATACACCTACAACAGAAATGATGCAGCAACTTAGATGGATGCCTCTGTTGGACTATTTTATATATAGAGATACCGGTATCATTCTTGTCTTCAACGTTTTACATGGTCTAACCCCCCATTATTTAGATGCTTTTCAGTATGTTCAGGAAATTAGCAGTAGATCTACCAAATTAAGTCAAAGTAATTCATTATATATCCAGAGGGCAAAGACACCATGTATTTCATAAGATCTTTTACAATTCAAGGTTCACAGTTATGGAATGATATGCCAGAATTTTTAAAATATTACCCAACATTGGAAACTTTTAAATCCGTTTATCTTAGAATTGTTTTCTTCATTCGGAAAATGAAAACCTTATAGATTTGATTTTGATTATTTTCAGTTTTATTTTTATTTATCTATTTTCAGTTTTATTTTCAGTTTTAAATATGTAGATAACGTACATGTATAAATACAACATAGTACCTTCATATACTATTTTATATTGTATCTGTATTATACTGTTGTCTGTATATATGTTTTCAGGACCACAGTGTAAACTAGTTTTAAACTAATTGTACTATCCTGTTTAAATAAAGGACATTATTACTATTATTATAAGTAAAGTCGACAATTGAGCCGATATTTTATTTAGAATTTAATGGAAGTAACCGTGCTAAGAATAAGATTTGATATGTTGTGTGGAAATTCCTTGCACGCTTTATACTTTTTAAGATGTTGACGGTTTCCCATTATGCCTTTTATGCCTTTACGGTCCTGTCGCCCTATATAGAAGTCATCATGCTATATTTTTAGTATTTTGTCGCGGTCTTTATTATCAATTCTAAATACGTTGCTCACCTTAGTTGTTTTGAGTTACAGTTTGGGGTTTTTGTTTAGGGGGGGGGGGGGTTCTATCTTCTCTAGCTAATATTCATTTTTTTCTTGATCAGAATATAGGGTAGGGTAAATTACAAGTGTAATGTTGATTTTCTTCCATAATTCACTTGCATTATCATTTTGTACCCGGGTAATGAAATATGCATTAACTTATATCTATACTGAAATTTTCTTGGTTTCAATAAACGTTTCCCGTTGGTTTGATACTTGCTCTCGGATCTTCAATTTTTTTCTTTTTTCTAGATCCCCTGGTAATTCCGAGACTGGTAGGAAAATGCGGCGGATGTTCTGGATACACCAGCATTTCTTGATGTCGCTTATCTTTGTCAGTATAGTTACTCTGATTATGGACGAGTTTATCGTCAGAGAACATGTCAATCAAATACACAGACAATCCAGCCTAATAGATAATAACTCGGTAGGTGACTGATTTTCGAAAAGTTTAAGTGAAACTGATTTGATATTTAAGGTGACTCCATACTCGAAGTTTGAAAAGTGTATTTATTTCCATTCATTAGAGTTAAAACTAACAAATTATCAATTAAAATACATAGGTCATCACACTTTTTAAGATGAGAGACGTACATAAACAGAATCATATATCACCGTCAGAAAACTGCTATTTTCGTTAAACAACGTTATCAAATGTTCATAAAAACTGGTTATGATGATATAGTAACATTCATAACAATTTCATGAAACTATATCTTCACAAAAATATACAAATGTCTGTAAAAAATAAAGGAAATCTATCGCATAACAGACTTGATAAAGAAATCAATAGAAACAGAGTTATTGTCCTTGGATTCAATATTTCGACATGTATCATTGATTATTCCTCTATAACATAAACTTTTGAAATAGTTTATTTCTAACAAGATTTTTTACATTAAGTATCGGAAAATACTCCAACAAAATTTATGTTCCTATCATGCATAAATCTAAATACATAATTGATTTTGCAAAATCTGATGACATCACAGGAGGGTGGAATTACTTTAAAGTATTTTTCATTTAATTTTAAAAAAAAATTGAAACCTCATATTTTTTCAAGCATAGACATTTCTCATGTAAAAAGATTCCTTTGCTAAAGTATAATACCCAGTTCAGGTCTCAACATGTGTATGTTTTACTTTATTTTCAATGATAGTTTTAATCATGATATCCTTGGCTGTATTAGCTCACCGAGGTTACTTAATAAACGATTTTTAAGGACAAATGTCTCTTGTCAGTGGCCTCATACAGTGTTCGGGTTTCGGCGCTGGAAATGTTAATATTTTGGTGGATGAGGAAAAATCCCCACCAAACTTTGCATTCTTAGAAATGATACGCTTGTTAAAATTCCGCCGAAAGATAAAGCGCTAAGATTTCGAACTACTTTATTGAGAAAAAATATGCTAAATATTCCCGAAATGCGGTATTTGTAAGAATATATCAGGTAAACCCGATCTTGGCCTAATGAAGATTTGACTGGAAATTCGTCATTAGTGTTGAAATGCAGGGGAAGCAAACGAAATTTAGGAATGGAAAAAAAAAAAACCAATTGGCATTGACATATCACGTGGTACATAATTGCGAAAGCTTGATTTTCTGCGGAGGTGGCAGGGGACAGTTTCTTTGGTTTTGAAACATGTGGATAGGGGGTATACACCAAAGTCAGATTATAACAGACTAATGAAAAATCATATTTCCCTTTTATGTCAATACTTGTATTTCATATTAGTGTAGTTAATAAATTATGTCCCTAAATTACATGTAATCTATAAATACTGGTGCTGGTGCACAAAACATGCTCTCAGCAGGTTCCCCCTTTTTGCTTTGATTTTCCCTCATTTAGGCTAATCTGCACCACCCCCACACCATCACAGTACCAAACATGGGGATTTAGACACTGTGCACAATCAAGAACCCTATCTGCCCTTCTAAAAAATCTACCTCTCATATGGGGCCATCCACCTTCCCTCACAGCTACAGACCTTTTGCTAGACCCTGCATGTTTTCACCGGAATTTCTTCAGCAACTGACCACGTGTCTTAGTTTCGTATTTGCACCCATCTATATGCTAGGAATCATGGTGACACCTATATGTTGTATATCAACATTTTTATTAAGCACTCAGCTACATTTGACATGCATCCTAAAATTATTGTATACATTTTTACACATGTAATATCACTTCAAATATGGGGTATTTCCATTTTTGGAAAAAACTGACCGGGCCTATAGTGCGAAACTGTTCCCTGCTACCTGACCGTCGCTTTACAGTTTTAACTAACTAACTTTGTATGTTTCACAGCCACTCTGCAAGATGATAATCCTTCTTCAGAAGTACTTGAGATCCGCCACGTATTTTTGGATGTTTGTAGAGGGCCTGAATATACTGCTTCCACTGCTTCAAAGCTTCAATACAGAAATCAGGGCGATCTGGCTGTCCATGATAGGATGGGGTAAGTTTGGCTGTCATTTACAGGGTTGGGCAAGTCTGACTGTCCATCATAGGGTCGGGTAAGTCTGGCTGTTTATTACAGGGTGGGATAAGTCTGACTGTCCAATGCAGACTGGGGTAAGTTTGGCTGTCCATTATAGGGTGGAGTAAGTCTGGCTATCCATTATAGAGTGGGGTAAGTCTGGCTGTCCATTATAGAGTGGGGTAAGTCAGGCTGTCCATTATAGGGTGAGGTTAAGTCTGGCTGTTCATTATAGAGTGGGATAAGTCTGGCTGTCCATTATAGGGTGGGGTAAGTCTGGCTGTCCATTATAGGGTGGGGTAAGTCTAGCTGTCCATTATAGGGTGGGAGAGGTCTGACTGTCCAATACAGACTGGCGTAAGTTTGGCTGTCCATTATAGGGTGGGGTAAGTCTGACTGTCCAATACAGACTGGGGTAAGTTTGGCTGTCCATTATAGGGTGGGGTAAGTCTGACGGGTAAGTCTGGCTGTTCATTATAGAGTTGGGGTAAGTCTGGCTGTTCATTATAGGGTGGGGTAAGTCTGACTGTTCATTACAGGATGGAGTAAGTATGGCTGTTCATTTAAGGGTGTGGTAAGTCTGGCTGTCCCTTGCAGGGTGGGTAAGTCTGACTGTCCGATACAAACTGGGGTAAGTCTGACTGTTCATTAAAGGGTGGGGGTAAGTACTGATGTCCATTATAGGGTGGGGGTAAGTCTGGCTGTTCATTATAGAGTGGGGTAAGTCTGACTGATTATTACAGATTGGGGTAAGTACGACTGTCCATTATAGGGTGGGATAAGTCTGGCTATTCATTAAAGGGTGGGGTAAGTACTGCTGTCCATTATAGGGTGGGGGTAAGTCTGGCTGTTCATTATAGGGTGGGGTAAATCTGGCTGTCCATTATAGGGTGGGGGTAAGTCTGGCTGTTCATTATAGGGTGGGGTAAGTCTGGCTGTCCATTATAGGGTGGGGTAAGTCAGGCTGTTCATTATAGGGTGGGGTAAGTCAGGCTGTTCATTATAGGGTGGGGTAAGTCTGGCTGTCCATTATAGGGTGGGGTAAGTCAGGTTGTTCATTATAGAGTGGAATAAGTCTGACTGTCCATTACAGGCTGGGGTAAGGCGAGTTGCTTTGTACAAATCAATTTGGAACTGATGGTAATATGATTATGCTTTGTACCTACAGGCGTATGATTAGCTGTTTGCTTTGTAAATGTAAAACCTAAGGTACTATGATAATTTCATTATATTTAGGATTCTGTGATGAAATTATTCTTTTGTATGCTTTGTAAAAGTGAGTTTTGGATCTGATATCATATTACTTCGTTCATATTTTGTTGATATTTGTTAATTTTAATTCTGGGTTTGAATATAATTTCTTTTTTAATTATTTGCTTTTTCACTGTAGAGTTATCATCCGATGATAAAGCAATTATGTGATTGTTCGATTTATCAGTGTAAATTTAGGTTCTATCAATAAGCTAATTTAGAATTGAACTTCTGTTTTGTATTCGTATGTAGAAAAACAATGGAGTTTGATATTTTCTTTCAATTCTATATCATGGATTTTCACTTTTCCAAGATATGATTCAATTGATTCCTTCATTTCCAATTGTTAGGAATCCCGCTTATTATGGCTGCTGTATATGCAAGTTTAAGAATGACAATTGAACGCTTCAATTTTAAGTGAGTATTGAAATTATTTCATGGGACGTCATGTTTAAAATTTCATGTAGCAATTTCTCTCTTCTGCTCTAGCTTTAAAGTGCTGTTCTGCTAATGTACCGGTATTCACAAACCTAATTCTTTAAAATATACCCTCTTTGTTAAATGTCACGTACCTAGAAATCAAAGCACAACTTCTGAAATAACCACTGCATTTCTAATCGTTGGTTCCGCTTCCAACACCTACAGTAGATGAGGATTTCATTGTAAGAGGGCGAGTCAATAAGTAACCAGCCTAAATTTCCGGTTGAGATCCACCTCTTCTTTTTCGATGTAATTGTCCAAAGGTGTTCAAGTGCCATCAGTACAGAACTCAAAAAGTCAGGGTCCTTTCCATTGACCCACTCTTCAACTGCCGTCACGACTTCTTCGTCATACCGGAAATGACGTCCATGGATATCCTTTTCAAGTTTGGGAATAGGAAGAAGTCGCTAGGAGCTAGGTCAGGCGAATAGGCAGGATGTGGTATTAATTCATATCCGTTTCGCTCTACAACATCCATTGCAACTTTGCAAGTGTGAACTCTCGCGTTGTCCTGTTGCAGCAAAATACCTTTAGACAGTTTACCTCGGCCTTTTTTAACGGATGTCGGTTCTCAGCTGGTCTAGCAAGTTTGCATAGTACACTCCAGTTATTGTACTTCTATTGGGTAAAAAGTCCAACATAATAACGCCTTTTGCATCCCAAAATACTGTGGCCATCAACTTGCCAGCAGATGGTTGCGTCTTGAATTTCTTTGACCTCGGGGACCCATGCCCTACCCTCTGACGATTCTGTGGCTCATGATAATGAATGCAATTCTCATCTACAGTCACCAGATGCCAAAGAAAATCATATTTTGACCTAGAGCGCTTCAACAAAGCGCTACATACTGATGCTCTGGTTGCCATTTGCTCATCGCTAAGGGATTTGGGGACTCGACGGGCTGTTAGCTTGCGCATACCTAAACGATCATGTAAGATTGTTGAAACGCTACCATGTGAAATGCCTAATGCCTGCGCTATTTCTTCCACCTTAATTCGCCTATCAGAGTATACCAGATCCCGAACTTTCTTACACATTTCTTCGTCTGTGGCATCCAATGGGCGTCCAGACCTGGCTTCATCTTCTATAAGACGTTCTACCGCGTTTGAAATCCCTTACCCAGAATTTAACCTGAGCATAAGATGGTACAGAAGACCCATAAATATCGGTTAACTCGCCGTGTATATCCTTGCTTGTTTTACATTTTAAATACAAGTACCGAATTATAGCACGGTACTCAACTTTAGATGAAAAACATGCCTTTGCATCACTAGCCATGTTTGACATTCAATATCTTATTAAAGAATGACTCGATACGCGTGCAATTTTGTACCCAGGTATAAAACATGTATTGAAACAAGGCATGAAAATCGTGACCGTCTCGGCCAATCGAAAATGGGATAGGCTGGTTACTTATTGACTCGCTCTCATAGATTTACAAGTAACATACTGTCACAGTTGATGATCTTGTAGAATTACAAGTAACACGCTGTCACAGTTGGTGATCTTTACGCCTTGCTGATTTTTCGAGATTTTCTGGTTGATTGCATATAAAGTTGCTAAGTTATACAGTTTTGTGTTTTCATATCAAGGTACTGGTTATACGGTTTTTATTTTCATATTAAAGGGCTTGATAAACAGTTTTTGTATTCATATCATGGTGCTGGAGATACTTGATACGAAAATATGAACTTCTGTGAAGGAGACTTTTAAAGTTCAAATGTATTGTGTCACAACATATGCGAGAAGTTGTTTAAATCAAATGTTGATTCTCAAAAATTCCAAAAACTTTTGATAAATCTTAAATTACAAAGTTAACCTTTCACAAAAACATCTGCATCAAAACTTTGCACTTTCACTCCTAATAGTAAGTTAAATACTAGGTTCTTAAATCATAAACAACATCCTCTTCAATAACAAAAGGTCCAAAGGTTACCCGAGTGTTAATTAAAATATCACTAGCCCAAAGGGCTACGAAATCCATAATGATTTTCCTGTTCTGCACATATAAGCTTACATGTAAATCTATTATTCAGTGTTTTAAAAGTAGAAATACCACCAAATATATTCATACTGATGAAATATTTGACATAATATATGTTACATTAACACTACATTACTAATTTGGACCCATCCTTTAGTAAGAACCATGGGGTTGCAAAATTCACAATTTTAGTGCATCCCTTCCTGCTCTTATTAGATATACATTTACTGTTTTCAGTATCAGCAAAATTAAAAACGTCTTCACAGGATCTATTTTATATTGCTTGTAGGAGTTATGAGATTGATCACTCTGACTATTTTAGCCCCAAACTGGTATAAAAAACCCTACCCCAGGATCATGAAATTTACAATTTTGTTTAAAGGACTACCGATTCCTTCTAAATATCCATTTAGTTTCAATTTAATATCATCAGCATTAAAGAGGATGCTATTTACATGTTTTACACATAAACACTATTATATCCATTGTTTCGATTCACCATGGAGTCAGAACTTCTACCTTAATGATCATGAGATTCACTATTTTTATAGAGGTCTTCCTACTCTTTTTAACTATGCATTTAGTGTTTCTTATAAATGTACAGTTTTAGAAAAGATTTTTAAAAATCGGTAATGTTTTGTCCCATCCCTAACGCTCCATAGGCGCAGGAGTTCGGAAATTTACAATTGATGCCTCCCCCCTTCGTCCCAAAGATACTTCATACCAAATTTGAAAAAGAATTGGAAGGATAGTTATCAAGACGAAGTTAAGAATTATCAATTGTTAACGCACATCGGACGATGCACGACGACAGACTCAGACCAATATAGAACTCGGAAATATTCATATCTTATGATGAGTTGTCCAACTATTGCTTTCTTAAACACCATTCTTATTCTACACACAAGTGCTCTCGGGTTTATATTAGAACTATTCCTAAAGTTCCCCATTAACAGTGTCTATGTAGTGTTTGGTGGTCTTCCCGTGGGCACAAAGTATGCTCCTTTACTAGCTAAACTATTTTTTTTGTATTCCTTGGAGACAGGTATTATTCAAAAGCTTCCACAGAAGAAAGAACACTTTGACTGTGGCCTTCAACTTGATATTTAGACACATCGACGATATCTTATGTATTAATGATATTCACTTTTCTTCATCCGTCGATGCGACATTTTCCAATTAATAAAACATCACAGAGTCTTTAACATTTGCTTCATATTTGTATGTTTTACTGAACATAGACGTTAACGACAAACTAACGGCTCAACTTTAGGACATACGGGATGAATTTCGCTTTTCCATTGTTAGCTTCCTATGTGTAATGTTTGTCTCTCAATTGATTCAATATGAAGGATCATATTCTTCGTAGGATCAATTTTAAAATCGAAACAGGCTACTGATGAATAATGTGATGTTACATAGGTTCCAAACTCTCGTTTAAAGTTAGCATTACATAAATTCTAAAGTCGTCGTAATGATCTTATTTATAAATAAAACCTCACATCTTCACAATTTTCATGTACAGTTTTCGTTTTCGTATCAATGTGTTGGATATAAAGTTTTTGTTTTCATATGCAGGTGCTGGATTTACAGTTTTCCCGAGATTGAGTGGATAATATTTGTCCCAAATGTCATCACAATTTTAGTGAGTACAGGTTTATTGAATTGAAAGCACAAAACATACTCCATTTTCTCAGAATACGTCAAATTATATTTCCTAGCTGATGAGATGCTGATATTTTTCAGTTTAACACTGTTTTCCTGATAGCTATAGTTGGAATGATAGCCGTGAAAGAAAGGAGAATGCAGTCAACTAGATCCTGTGTACCGTAAGTGTAGTGATATGGTTGGTAGTGATGACATTGAACTGAAACCAATTAATTTTCAGCATGCATTCTATGGTCGTTAAAACGATCTAGTTCGTCAATACAACCTCGCAT
Source organism: Ostrea edulis (assembly GCF_947568905.1). Taxonomy (NCBI): domain Eukaryota; kingdom Metazoa; phylum Mollusca; class Bivalvia; order Ostreida; family Ostreidae; genus Ostrea; species Ostrea edulis. The sequence goes on along the minus strand of NC_079167.1, from coordinate 32,151,893 downwards.
TGGGTCAAATGCTGTCTGACATGTTTCATACCGATTGTTAAGCCGTTCTTGGCACACTGATTTTGACTGCGGATAACTCCGTTTACCTGATCAGGATATAGGGCTCACGGCGGGTGTGACCGGTCAACAGGGAATGCTTACTCCTCTTAGGCACCTGATCCCACCTCTGGTGTGTCCAGGGGTCCGTGTTTGCCCAACTATCTATTTTTGTATTGCTTATAGGAGTTATGAGATTGATCACTGTTCGTTATCTTCACCTTGCATTGGAAACATATTCGTTCCATACTATAAAAATGGTTAATCTTTTTAAATGTTTAGACAATTATTGAAATTGAGTAAAACCTTGGTGCTAATAAGGCATATATTGTCCTTTTCATCATATTGCTGAATGAGTTAAAGTTTATTTTCCTGAAAGATGCTATAAGCATCGACTGAAGTGGAGTTTATGATATGAAAAAGATATCATAACTATAACGATAGATGTACAATAATATTGATTTTAGAATATATACCATAATAGTTTCATCATCATCATCATTATATTGCACATTCTTAAATAGCGCAATAAATTTATTTTTAAGTGTTGGAATGCAATCATCATACATGTGTGCATCACTGATTGTTATCTTCACTTTCCAATCATTTTCTGGTGTATTGTGTTTCAGAAAACCTTTACGCTGTCTTGTGTTCCTTATTCCCTTGTTTGGAATCCATTATATCTTCGCCTGGGTTTCTTATGCATGGGACGCTGATTGGCCTTTAGTTGTCTCTAGAGCAGAAGAGGGTCTTCAGGTCAGTTTTCATATTCAAATATCAGTGAGTACAAAGAGCTAAATAAATACAGAATATTCCATTTCATTCTAAATCGATTGTTTGTTTTACTTCCCATCAATATTTTCACTCAGTTATAGGTGAAGTACCAGAAATTTAGGCATATGCTTAGTTATTACGGCCGTAACAGTGAGGTCGCTTTAACGTGCAAATGCCGGTCGCGACACGAGCCCTCCGCTTTTAATGTCATATCCGAAAGACCCGTGATTCTCACTTCTTCACGAGCGTTTAGCGAGGGAGCAATCACTACCTATGTTTACGTCTTAGATTTGACGCGGTCATGGCACGAGCGGGGGTTGAACTCATGACCTCCCGTTTACGAAGCGAACGCTCTACCACTGCGGTACCGCGACCGGGTTCTACAAGTCAGGCATTCTTCTTATCTTTACAATTATATGTAGGATATTTCTCTGTGTGAGTAGTAGAGAATGTCGTATGTGAAATACGGCAAAACTTCTCAGGTTTTTTTTTAAAACAGAGAATTATGATTCACTATACATTTGACCCCAAAAATTATTTACTTGTTGATCAACATAACACAGATATATGCTGTAGAATAGAAAATTAATTTTCCCATTATTTCTTTTTTCAGGGTGTTCTTGTTTGCATTTTGTGGGTAGCTTGCAGTAATCAGGTATGAACATGATATCAATTATTCGATTAATTGTAGATAGAGAGTTCGGAACGCTAGTACTTAGTTTTCTAAAGCTTACATCATGTCCTATTACTCATCATGCCTTATTAAACGCTAAAATTTGATCTAATCTGAAATATCGAAAGCTTTGGGGGATAAATAAACAACTGGGTTTTCTTACGTCGGTTGTTTCTGATGACATTACATGTAACACGTGATGTTTCTGATGACAGTACATGTAACACGTGTTTGATTCTGATGACAGTACATGTAACACGTGTTTGATTCTGATGACAGTACATGTAACACGTGATGTTTCTGATGACAGTACATGTAACACGTGATGTTTATGATGACAGTACATGTAACACGTGTTTGATTCTGATGACAGTAGATGTAACACGTGATTGTTTGTGAAAGTAACACGTGTTTGTTTGTAAAAGTAACACGTTTGTTTCTGATGACAGTACATATAACACGTGTTTGTTAATGTAAAACGTGTTTGTTTCTGATGACAGTACATATAACACGTGTTTGTTTCTGATGACAGTACATATAACACGTGTTTGTTTCTGATGACAGTACATATAACACGTGTTTGTTTCTGATGACAGTACATATAACACGTGTTTGTTTCTGATGACAGTAACACGTGTTACAAATAAGTAACTAGCACTAAACTGCTTATCAAGTTTTATGAAGTGGAACTCCCTGTCCGCCAAATATATTCCACTAAGATTACATATATTTGCATGCATATGGTCTTGAAAATCGCCAATGTTTATAACCGCGAAAAACATCGCTATATTTTAATGAAATTCAATAGGGATGATGTACAAGAAAAGACTGATGGTTCTTTACTTCAGAAAAGGTCTGAACACTATCAAATGGCGAGTTGTATTAAGTAATTACTTGGTTTTGGACAGCTAATTAATATTATTTTCACATGTTCTGTATTTAATCAATATTGATACCGAGACAGGCTACTGACAATTAAGTTACAGGGGTTTCAACAATCGTGTTTAAAATTCTACTATACAAAATGTATGGTCTTTACAATGATGAAAGGTGAAGATAACGAACAGTGATCAATCTCATACTCCTAAAAGCAATACAAAATAGATAGTTGGGCAAACACAGACCTCTGGACACACCAGAGGTGGAATCAGGTGCCTAGGAGGAGTAAGCATCCTTTGTCGATCTAATTTGCAAATACAAGCTGTCACTGGGCCATTGGGTAGAATGCTATCTGACGGGTTTCATACCAATTGTTAGGCCGTTCTTTTCATACTGATTATAACTACGGGTTACTCTGTCTGCCTGATCAAGAAATATGGCTCATGACGGGTGTGACCGGTCGATAAGGGGTGTTTACTCGCCCCAGACACCTGATCCCACCTCTGATATGTTATGGGGTCCTTGTTTTCTTTTCCCTTAATTTTGTAATCATTATATGATTCATGAGATTGATCACTGTTATCTTCACTTGTTCATATAATCTAATTACAATTGACAGAAAGAGGTACTATGTAGAGATACATTATTTAGGTTTTGCCTGTCTGCATAACATGACATGTTATTTGAGTCCAATAAAAGGTGCATATCACGAAACGAGTAGTTGTTTTCTGTTTTGAAGTCGTGCCTAACATGAGGAGGAAAAGAGTCGAACCCACGAGCTTGATCTCACGAAAGGACCACTCTTCAAAATGACTTTCTATGTTTCTGAGATTAACTAGGAGTTACTCTTATAGAATACATATGTATATGCATTTCAAAATAATTCCCCCCTAAAAGCCGGACAGAATTTGGACAAAAACCGTACCTACTTCTTTGATAGATGTGAACCTTTGTTTACAATGTCCTCACTTTCTTCTCTATTAGTAAGTCATGTTCGTCTTTTTATGCTATGAAAATAACCGGCTAATCAACGATATTTTCTTGTCAGGGTTGGTCTCGGAATGATAAAAGTATCAGACACTACATTATTGCATGGTATGTTGGTACTCTATCATTCATTAATAATTCTGTATACAAATTTATCAATTATTCAGGTTCAGAAACATTTCATGAAAGCTCTCCAAGGCAACTGTCCTCACTTTTTTGCGAGATTTAGAGGACGCAAATCCAGCACCTCTTCTAGCACGCACCTGACACAAGCTATACACCAGGGGAATGCCATACCCATTCCTTGCAAGGATATAAAATCTCAGAAGAGGTCTCCGTCACACCCAACAGTGAAGAATTGTCTTCTGTGAGCATGCGACTCATTGTCATCAGTTAAGGATCGCTAAAATTGGGTAGAATCTAATTCTAACACTGATGGATCTCATGCGATATGTATTTGGTATAATCCGATCTCAATCTATTTAAATGATGGTAATAAGCTTTATAAAATTATTAAATAAATTACGTTATCAGTTGTTAGATTTGTTATAGTCTTTTTCAACAAATATTTATGTTATTGATTATGGAATGGCTTATACTAGTAATTGTAAATAGTGTACTTTGAATGAATAGTGCTTTGCTAGATCTACTGATAAGCTTCAGTAATAGCAAGATGTATTTCATGTTGTTTTTGTAGTTACGTGTACATGCTTGTTTTACATCCCTTAGAATTTTTTTACTCATACTGAGACGCCACCAACTGTAGGTGAAGCACCAAAAAATTTCGACATATGCTTAGCATTCAGGGCCGTAGCAGCGGGAGTTCCTGGACGTGTCATTGAACGCCTACCGCGACACTGAACTTCCGTTTTTAAGGTCAGAATTGGAAAGACCCGTGTTTCTCACTTATAAATGGCAAAGATTTGTTGAAGGAACAATTGTTTCTTATGTTCGACACGGACATGGCATGAGTGGGGCTCGAACTCACGACCTTACTGTAACGATTGATTGATTTGTATATTGCTTTAATTAACGCCCCTTTCGAAAATGTTTCACTCCTATGGGGACGTTCCATGTCACGAGTTACTAAATATGTATTCATCAGAAAACAACCTCTCATTCCATTAATATTCGATTGCAGTACTAGATATTTATTCATACTAAAGAATGGGATATAGAGATGTATAAATATCTCTTTCGCTTCGTTCTATTCGCTTTTTAAATATACATGATTAGTTGAGATAAATTCTTCTTGTCGTACGGGATGTTTGTTTGTGTTTTTTTTTTTTTTTTACGTCCATTCGAAAATGTTTCACTCATATTGAGACGTTACCAGCTGTAGGTGAAGTACCACAAGTTAAAACCCATGTTTAGAGCAACGGGGTTTCTTGAACATACCAACGCCTGCCGTGACAGGAAACCGTCGTCTGAAAGGTCATATCCAATAGACTTGTGATTCTCACTTCTAAATACCGAACATTTGACAAAGGAGTAATCAATGCCTATCCTAAAATCGTAGGTTTGATGAGGTCATAGCACAACCTCCTGATTACGAAGCAGTTGCTCTACCACTGAGCTACCGCAACCGGTCAATGATGTGTTCACATTGGACTTGAATTATTTCTATGATATGTATGTATTGTTTTTGTTAAAAAAATATTGTATTTTGTGTTCAGATTTTGTTCTGTTCTGAAGGTCTATCGATGTCCATTATAGTATTGATTAACATACAGTTAAGTTACATAAGGTAGGGGATTTTCAGACACTCTACATGTTTTTCTTCTTTTGAATGTTCATAGATACTATATACATTTTATTTACACCGTTTCTTTTTTCAGGGGGATGAAACATTACATATCTGAAAATAAACATTTCCGATATATATATATATATATATATATATATATATATATATATATATATATATATATATATATTGGAAATCAGAATGACACATTCCATAAATAACAATCATTTACTGCTAGCGCTTTCTTCATGTCTACTTGGTTCATCAGGCAGTTTAAATATGTATACAAAAATTGTTTAGCAACGTCTTTGTTATGACGTTAAGTAAACGAGTCCTTTATGACGTCATAATAACGTTAACCGGTAGCGTTTGGTAATTGTCTATAATTCCCATATATTTTGTAAAAATATTATGCTAAATACGGAACTTTCGGGATGTGCCGGAACGACCGATTAGACTTGACGTTTATACAACGCGGTCACGTGATAGTAAGCAATTGTAGGGCAAAGTTGACATCGTTACAACTGGTGTTTCGCTAGCAGACGGTCCGTAAAGAGTTATGCGCAGTCCCACAATGACAATTCAATTCACTATTGGTGCTTAGTACCTGGGTGTAAATTAGATGGAAGGAAAAAGGCGCATTTAGACGCGAATCCTTGGATGGAAGACGTGATGTTTTACTGATATCCTCAAGATATTCACTATATTTGTTTTCCTCGCCAACTCACATAATTTAATCAAATGCATTTTCTTATAAATGGTTGTAGTGATTCCTTTCTTTAAAAAATAGCATTTTAATACAGTAATTTGATAGCAATTGAAGAATTCCATGCTTGTTTACTTAGTTGTTATTGTAATCCGGAAGTGACATGCCCTACAATTACGTTTGACTCGCGATAAAAGTCAGAGTGGATCCGTATCTCGAAAGTCCCGTATTGTAGTTCTATTGTTCAAAAAATTATTTTCTATCAAGGCTTGGATTGAAAAGTTTAATAAAATAGTCCTCTTTGGCTTTGTGAGTTATTTCATTTTCAGTCCACATTTTAAAGAACGGGAACACTTTAAATTTACCACCCCGCATTCCGCAAAATGTTCACTACATGGGGTGTTCCGCACACTAGGATCTTTAATTTGTTGTTTGTGCACCAATTGAACTACAATATACATATTTGAACTGCTTGATGAACCATGTAGACATGGAGAAAGCGCTAGTAGTAAATGATTGGTTTTTTTATGGAATGTGTCATTCTGATTTTCAATATTTATTTACAACTGTGCCGAATCAACTTCTAATGTATATATATATATATTTTTATATATATATATATATATATATATATATATATATATATATATACATGTATGTATATATATTTGTGTTTTCTGCTTACTGTTATTGCTAAACTGTTAGTTTTAAAGTCAGAAGATATATATATATTTGTTTCTTTTGTAAACACGATTGAATCTATTTGATATATATTTTTATAGTCGTTTTATTGTTAATGTATATGTTTCACAATAAAAAAGAAAGTAAAATCAAAATCGATTTTTCTATGTTTCAAATACAATTGTAACATAATTATGCCTGCATTTCTAATGCTTTCATATTGTTGAGATAAGAAAACGTATACGTGTTTGTCATATATCCTGATATATTTACAAACCAGAAGTGATGAAAGAATAATTTGGTTTATTGGGAATGTATAACGGTAGTAACTTCTAGAGGTCTCTGTTGGTACAACTATACCACATTTAGGAATGGAACTTATACTCATAATTCCCTATCCAAGGACGAATTTCTTTCAAATCTTGCTTCAATTTAAACGCATTTGATACCCCAGTCAACAGGATGAATGACTATGAGTTACCGTACCCATACTGGATTTAAAAAAGGATAAAAATCGCCCCGAAGATATCATGCATGATTCATTAAGGTATTCAATGTATAATGACCATATTTCATATCAAATAAATGGATGGTGGAATATTTGTAATCATGGTATCATTTTGAAGGGTTCATCAATTAAAAATAATCCACCATAGGAATTTTCAAAATGTTGTTTACTGCTTGATTTATTTCGCCTAGAATTTAACATTAAAGTATATGGGAAAAGCATGTTTTATTACAATATTTTAAAAACAAATTATATCTTTATACTAATCTCTTGGTAGAAAGTTACATACACTTTCTTTTTATGAAAATATGATATAAAAGTAATCATTGACCACACACATTTTTAGAAAATTAGATTTTTCTTATTTTTACAAAGGGCAGACAACTCTTCCAAAAAGTCATAAGTGCAAAAGGGTTAGCTTCGAATCGTTTATCAGTCATGTGAATTTCATCTGCTTCACTTTCATCATTATTTAACAGTAAATTTTTATGTTGATCTAAATCCTTCAAAATTGTTCATTATACATGGAATACCTTAAATGTTTTATGTCCCTTATCTTACTCCTCACAAAATTATTAAAAACCTACCGAGAAGGAGAAAGTTTAGAAAGACTGTGTCACGACATATTTGAGAAGAAAAAATCTCTCGCTGTGACCTTCAATTCGACTTTTAGATATATCAATGACGTTTTGTCTATTAACAATGATAGCTTTCATTCATATGTCGATTTGATATATCCCTGTGAGCTCGAAATAAAGGACACCACATAGTCGTCCACTTCTGCTTCATACTTCGATATTTTATTGAAAGTAGACATTAACGTCAAACTGACAACTCAACTGTATGACAAACGGGATGATTTCAGCTTCTCCATCGTCAACTTCCCACATTTATGTAGCAATATTTCATTATCACCTGCATATGGTGTTTATATATCTCAACTGATTCGATATGCAAGAGCTTGTTCTGGGTATAGTCAGTTTTTAAATCGAGGTAAGCTACTGACAAACAAGTTGATGGTACAGGGATTTCAACAGTCTCGACTGAAGTCAGCATTTCGCAAATTCTATGGTCGTTATAACGCTCTAGTTCGTCAATACAACCTCGCATTGGGTCAAATGCTGTCTGACGTGTTTCATACCGATTGTTAAGCCGTTCTTGGCACACTGATTTGACTGCGGATAACTCCGTTTACCTGATCAGGATATGGGGCTCACGGCGGGTGTGACCGGTCAACAGGGGATGCTTACTCCTCCTAGGCACCTGATCCCACCTCTGGTGTGTCCAGGGGTCCGTGTTTGCCCAACTATCTATTTTGTATTGCTTGTAGGAGTTATGAGATTGATCACTGTTCGTTATCTTCACTTTGCATTTGAGAAATGGTTGTAAATCAAAAGTGGAACCTCAGAATTTCCAAAGAACGGTTAATAAAGCTAAAATCACAAAACTTTACAAAATCAACATCAAACCACGCGACTTTTCAACACCATTCTTTAGATTACTTTGTCCCCCACTGAAAGCGGAAGGGGACATCTAAATACCGGTGTCCGTCCGTCCGTCCCACTTGACTTTGTGGACACAACTCCGACGAAACCACTCAGTGGAGTTTGTTCAAATTTTGTATTTGAACAAATTGTTAGTCATCATATGCAGTTGATCATATTGCGCCGCCATTTTAATTTGACAAGTTTATAGGAGTTATGGGACTTTGTTGAATTTGTACAAGCTACACTATAGGAAATCTGTCTGGGCTCAAGTCCTCAGATACTGATGAACGGATTTTGTTCAAATTATGCATGATTGTTAGTCACAATATGTAAGTGTAGTTGATCATATTCCTGCGCAATTTTGATTCTGCAAATATTACAGGAGTTTGGGGACTTGTGCTTCAACTTTTATCGCGGCGGTTGGGGACATATGGCTACGCATAGCAATGTTTTTGTTTTATCTTCTTTAATTCCATGACAAATTTTACCCGATATTATAACCCTGTGAGGTTGTGACTTTCCTGAATTTTGAATCCACACAAGATGGGGATGCATCTTTATGACTAGAATGGTCTTTCACTGCTTTTTTTTAAATTAAAAATTTTAAAAAAGATTTTACCATCTATATTCATGTATCATTTAAAATTTGATCGTTGATTTTATCGTCATCCTACCCCAACGATTTATGAAAAAATCTTAATTCAATACCTTTCTTCATCAATATGATTCAATGTGGTCCTTCTACTGCTTTATGTTTCTTTTACATCTCCTATATAATCTCATAAAAACTTCTAAAAATATCCCCATTGTGCCCCCTATATGGTTTGAACAATTTTGATATTAAGAGCAAACTAAAATCCCATCTTTCAGACAACGGGATGATTTCAATTTCCCCATCGTCAACTTCCGATATTTATGTTGCAGTCTTTCATTATCACCTGCATATTGTGTTTATATCTATCAACTGATTCGAGAGGCAAAAGCTTGTTCTGTGTATAGTCAGTTTTTAAATCGAGGCAAGCTACTGACAAACAAATTGATGTTCCAGGGGTTTCAAAAGTATCGTTTAAAGTCAACGTTTTGCAATTTCTATGGTCGTCATAATGATCTTACAATGATGAAAGGGGCCTCCGTGGCTGAGTGGTTAGAGCATCGCGCTCAAAATCACACAGCCTCTCACCTCTGTCGGCGCGGTTTCTAATTCCGCTCGCGCCGGAAAGTGCGAAAGTTTCCTAGTTTACTTTCGGAAGGTCGGTGGTCTCTTCCCAGGTACATTGTATCTGGGTTTTCTCTTCCACCAATAAAGACAGGGCGCCACCAGATAACTGAAAAAAATTTGAGTGTGCCGGAAAACATCAATCAACAATGATGAAATATGAATAAAACGAACAGTGATCAAAATCCTATAAGAAATACAAATTGGAGAGTTGGGCAAACACGGACCCATGGATATACCAAAGGTGGGATCAGGTACCCATTAGGAGTAAGCATCCCCTGTCGATCAGTCACAATCACCGCGAGTCCTGTATCTTATTCATGTAAACGGCGTAATACGTAGTCAATATCAGTCTGCCTAGAACGGTCTATCAATCAGTATGAAACACCCCAGACAGCATTTTACCCAATGATAGATTGTATTGGCAAACGAGATCGTTATAACGACAATACAATGTTCCAAATGCCTACTTTAAACGAAACTGTTGTAAACCCTGCACCATCAACTTGTTTGTCAGTAGCCTGCTTCGATTTAAAAACTGACCATAAGCAGAACAATCTTTTGCGTATTGAATCAGTTGAGATATATAAACACCATATGCAGGTGATAATGAAATATTGCTACACAAATATGGGAAGTTGACGATGGAGAAGCTGAAATCATCCCGTTTGTCATCAAGTTGAGTTCCTAGTTTGCCGCTAATACATGTATGTTCTTTCAATAAGATATCTAAGTATGAAGCAGAAGTGGATGACTCTGGTGTCTTTTATTTCGACTTCACTGGGACATATAGAATCGAGATTTGAATGAAAATTATCATTGCCAATAGATAAAACGTCGTCGATATATCTAAATGTCTAATTAATTGAATTGAATGATCTAGTTTAGCAATACAACCTACCATTGGGTCAAATGCTGTCTGGCGTGTTTCATACCGATAGTTAGGCCTTTCTTGGCACCCTGAATTTGACTACGGATTATTCTGTTTACCTGATCAGGATATTGGACTCGCGGCGGGTGTCACCGGTCGACAATGGATGCTTACGGGTCCTAGACACCTGATCCTACCTCTGGTGTGTCCAGGAGTCCGTGTTTGCCCAACGCTCTATTTTGTATTCTTTATAGGAGTTATGAGATTGATCACTGTTTGTTATTTTTACCTTTCATCAATTTGCAATACTAATTTCCATTCATATGTCTATTCGATATACCCCAGTGCATTCGAAATAAAAGACCCCACAATCATCCAAATCTGCTTCATATTTCATTTAGATATTTCATTGAACATAATTGTTAACGGCAAAAAACTTTACTTTAAAACAAACGGGTTATCCATAGTAAATGTCTCATATTTAGATAGGAATATTCCATTATCGCCTGCATATACACATAGGGTCTATTTCACTCAACTGTTTCGATATGCGAAAACATGTTTCGCGTATGATCAAATAATGAATTCAAAATTTCGTAAATTCTATGGTATGATTTGCAATTATTACTCGTCATTAGTTCGAATGCTGCATTACGTATTTCATACCGATTATTATGCCGCTCTTTACATAATGATTTTGATTACGGATCACTCCGTGCATCTGATGAAGATGTAGGACTCATATTTGACATATATGCGATGAATCTCCTCAAAACGTTTACAGTTTTACAAACGACGGTAATTTTGAGTAAAATACAGTATGTTGAGGATCCGACAAGGTTTGGTCTTATTGTTGATCGTCTTCATGCAGCTACTAATCTAATAACAGGATTAAATTTAATACAAGACACGATCAGTATTCATTCTATAAAAAGTTTAATATACTCCAGTATAATATACAAATAGAAAACTCCTGATTATATATCGATATAGTGGATTGTTAAATTTTCTACGTAGTGTACATGTATCATCGAGATGGTCCAACAATGGCCTTTTCAAACGGAGGGTTGGCTCATGATTGTGTCCTCTAGCTCTGTAAGTAAATCAGTTAGTACTTCAAAAACAATGAATGGTGATGCGTAAAAGTGTATTTCCATGAAAATACAAATACATGTATGAACATTGATGAACCATGGGCTTAAAATCCCAAGTAGTATATAGTGCATTCAATCCCAAGAATTATTTCGTCTATTCAACGTCAAAAAGCATTTAGTGTATTTTCTTACTACAAAAACATCATCGAGCTAAATTTAGAGGACTTGTGTGGTCATCAATATTAAAGGATAACTGTCCATTGATTTTTGCTCAAATTTCTCACGAGATAATGACATTTTATTTTATATATTGGTTAGTAAAATTTTATTCTTCATATGAATCTCCAATTTGTAGTCAAATTGGAGCTTAGAAATGTTTTAATTATCTCATTTGCTTTGAACAGTCTTATGTAAGTACATTGTATATGTAGATTTCTGCATGCAGTGAGAATGTTATAACTGAAAAGCATTAGAAACGGTAAGTTTTGTTTATCATATGATTCAATGCTCAAAAAACATCAACACAGGCTACTAGAACTGATCGTTCTTATTTAGATCGTAAAAGAAGTACTCATTTCTTTACAAAACTAAGTCAAACATAAATCAAATGCGATCTTTTCAAATCAAACGAACACAATACAATCATAAATCATATCAATTTCGAAATTCCTAATTCAGGTTTGGTCCGATGTTGGAAAAATAAAATGTTATATTCACTCTAAAAGCACGTGGGAGTGCATATAACGTTTTATTTAATCTTGACTGCTATATTTTAGTCAACCAAAAAAGCTAGGAATTTTTCGATCAGATAATAATACAAAATATTTATATAAAAGTCTCACCGAAGTTCCGTTTCATATATTTTTCCCCAGTTTCTGAAATGTAATGAGATTTCAACTCACATCAAACTTATTTAAAACGTTATGATATTGTGAGATAAAATGATTAAAATTTTAAGAAATGGAGAAAACGGTTTGAAGTATACTATGAAAAAAGTTATTATGATTCTTAAATAATGTTTACCCTTTGTATAATCATGCAGAAGTTGAACAAATGATGCCAACCCACTGGTCACTTCTTCAAATATATCGATAAAGCTGTCCAATGAATCCATCACTAGCGTGAAAAGAGAAAATTATTCACAGATGTTGATAGATATTTTAATAAACTGTCTTTACCTATAGTTTACTATCGTTCACCATATAATCAAGGTATGAAATATTTCACATTAGTAAATCGAATTTTAAATCATGATTTGATGTAGTTTCGAAATAATGAAAAAGTGAAGATAACCAATTGTGATCAATCTCATAAATGTTATGAGAAAAAGTAGGGCAGACACTAACCCCCGAACACACCAGAGGTGGGTTAAATTGCTTAGGAGCAGTACGCATACCCTGTTGAAGGATCACACCCGTCGTGAGTCCTTTGTCTGCATCAGATAATCATATCATCCGTAATCAAACTCAGCATGTACAAAAACTGTCTTATACTTGATATGAAAAAGTCAGACAACACTCTACGTAATGACAGATGGTATTTGCAAATACGATCACTAACGTAAGAAATGTTTCATTTAAGCGAGTCAGTTGAAACCCTGAAACATCAACTCATTTTCTGCACTCTGCTCATTTTCAAAATTCCTCTTACGCAGAACATGCTCTCGCATACCGAATCATCACCATACACAGGTGATAATGGAATTATATTCCGCTTCTGCTTCATACTTAGATATTTTATTGATAGTAGATATTAACAGCAAACTAACAACTCAACTTTATGACAAACTGGATGATTTCAGCTTCTCCATAGTCAACTTCCCATATTGATGTAGCAATATTCCATTATCACCTGCATATGGTCTTCATATCTCTCAACTGATTCAATACGCACGAACTTGTTCTGCATATGATCATTTTTGTAATCGAAGCAGGCTACTGACAATCAAGTTGATGGTGCAGGGGTTTCAAAAGTCCCTTATAAAGTCAGCATTTCGAAAATTTTATGGCCGTTATAACGATCTAGTTTGTCAATACAACCTATCAATGGGTCAGATGCTCTCTGACGTGTTTCATACCGATTTTTAGGCCATTCTTGGCACACTGATTTTTACTACGGAATATTCCGTTTACCTGATCAGGAAAAATCGCTCACGGTGGGGGTGACCGGTCGACAGGGGATGCTTACTCCTCCTAGGCTTCTAATCCCACATGATCCTACCTCTGGTATATCCAGGGGTCCGTGTTTGCCCAACTTCCTATTTTGTATTGCTTATGGGAGTTATGGGATTGATCACTGTTCGTTATCTTTACCTTTCATTGCTACCTAGAATTAGGAAGTTGACGATAGAGAAGCTGATGTCGGGATGACTTTCTGTCATAAAGTTGATTGTTAGTTTTCCGTTAACGTGTATATTCAAAAGTACGTCCATCAATATATAACGCAGATATGGAAAACTGTTGGGTCTTTTATTTCGAGTTCAAAGGTGTTTATGAAATTGACATACAAGTGAGTATTATTGATAGATAAAACATCGATTATGTTTCTAAATGTTGATGGCCACACGGGATGTTGTTTTTTCTCAAGTAGAAGCTTTCGAATAAGTTATATCAAAATACAAAAACAGGTCAGCTAATGAAGAAGTATAATTTGTGTCCATGGTAATTCCAAGAGTTGAATTTTTGTGATTTCTAATTTACTAAGCTTTCATCAGATTTGTTTTAGAATCCACATTCGATTTACACCACTTCTCGCACATGTGGCAATCTACTTCTGAAGTTTTTCCTTCATAACAGTCGACACTCCCGTAAAGGAGTAGATATAGGGTCCGGCAGAACAATTACTAGATTTTTCAATGTATCTTTGTAAGGTTTTCGTCCAGTTTTTGGAATTCAGTATACATCGTAGGTACAGTAAATGATTTATTTGTCCCATTGAATTGGATATCAAATGTGTTCAAAATTAAAACGTGAGACACAGATAAAGGGAAGAAAGAAACTGAAAGGAGATAACGGATGTTTACCCATGTTGTCAATTTTCTCCAAGACTTTGCTAAATATGAGTTCACCACAACTTGCGAATACTATTTTCTTTTCATTCTTGGGGTCATCTTGGTTGATAGCTGAAAAATATGAAATTAAAAAAAAAAACACAGTCAAGGTATTCATCAAGTGTTCACTCCGATTGATATTTGTCATAAATGAGAGTATATAATGCATAGGGTGTTTTCAGAAGCCTTAACTGTAGATTACATATGCGCTAGCACAATCTACAATGTATTTAGTCACAAATGCGCTTTCATTTCTACGGTATAATTTACCTGCAAGGCATTTCTGTACATGTGGAGGCTGCACAAATTCATCGGCTTTTCCTTGAATGTAGCAATAAGATTAGAATTATAGTATATTGAAAATGGCATAGGTTTCACCTTTATGTGAATATTAGTATCAATGATTCACGATGATAAAATGTATTAAGTTCCTCATAAAATGTATATGAAGCCATCTTTTAAAAATACGTCAGAAACAAATAAACAGAAATATATGTCAAGAGAATTGCACATTTTTATTAAACAACATTAAATATGACAAAATATTTAGTTTCAACAATTGCAAACAAGATATGTTGTGAAAGAATGGTCCCTCTGTATCGAAGTCAAAAGAAATACATATGTAGAAAATTAATACTCTCACACGGGTGTTGCTAAAACGCGGAACGGTAAACGAAAGGAATACGGAACGCAACGGGAAACGGAAAATATTGTATGCAATAATGTTATGAGGTCAGCATTTTGTAAAATAAAAGGTTTATCATGAACAAGGAAAACAGAAATTATAGAGAGAGAGAGAGAGAGAGAGAGAGAGAGAGAGAGAGAGAGAGAGAGAGAGAGCGGGATATCATCCACACAAAATTTCAAAAAATCGAAACGTCTTCACTGATATTATTTTCAACTTCACCTGTACGTTAATTTTCCTTAGCAATGTATGGTCTACTACGTGGTTCAGTGGGTAAGGTCGTCGACTTTTTTAAAGATGACTTCCGGTTGACCTCTAGCAGAGTGAGCACCAGGAATTTTCGCCGATTCGAAAACGACCGTTTGTGCTCTATGTAAATGGCAAACTACAACTGTTGAACTTTAGGCACAACGCCGTTATTTATATGTTTGTTTTTCTACTTTATATACTTGCATACATTTGACTTTGAATCTGTATTGGGTTTTTTTTTCAATACAAAACATTTACAATGGCAGCCACGTCGGGTGGCGGCCATAGTGACAGATCTAGAGATTTCACTTTTCAACGAAGGCACTGTCATGAAAAAACGCTAGTTGTTGATGTGCATGATGATTCACGTGTAAAACCTCATAAACTTCTAAAACTTTTCCACGAACACTGTGGAGTAGGAACAATGTATGCGTGTGTTCCAAATCTGGGAATCTCTACGAAATCACTTTTGACGGAAGAGCACCAACTCAGAATTTAATGAAGGGGATCAAAGTAGGGGAAAGGGGTTTTGAATCCAGAGAAGTTGTACAGAGTGCCTTGGTTTTTAGCTTCTTACATTTACCAGCATATATAGAGGATGTAGAAATTGAAATTGCACTTCAAGCAATAAAAATTGAATTATTATCCCCCATTAAGAGAAGATAATATCCGGGTACAATCATTGCAGATGGTACACGTTATGTGAAATTACCGGAGAACATGTCTTCATTTCCATACACGATGAGATTCCAGAAGGAATATTACAGATGCATACATAATGGGCAAATCAAAGTGTGTTTGCTTTGTGATTCTAGTGAATTTAGATCGTGTTCCAAATGTGTATGCTTTAAAGCTGACATGAATTAATAAATATAGTATAATTCTATTTGTACCATAGTTTGGCGTGCTTTCTTTTGTTAAAAGAGTGGGTTATCTGTACATAACCCACACTTTTCTTCAAACCCCGCCCACATTCTCGAAAGAAAAAAACAACAACATTACTGTCCACTGTATGAAGTTCCTTCAGATCAAAATTGCACATATCAAACATGGATAACTCACTCAGACTAAGTTCTCCAAATACATTATAGATATTTGCACTGAATCTCACTTAAACCTTGATACAAGATAATATCGTCAATGGTTTCCTCCCAACGACTTTCTATTTCCACATTCTCCTCAAGTCGAGAAACACGTGTACGTAGAAATACGGGTAGCATTAAAAAAGAGTTTTATAAAAGACCAGTCACGTGATAAGAATGCATTTGCGAGTTAAACTTATTTAGCGGACAGAGTGAATCAGACTTATGTTTCTTTTATGGTTTCGCATCTTACAATTCTTAATTTTTTCTCTCTTATGTTTCACCTTTTTTTTTTTTTTAAATCTATTTCATATACATGTAAATGTTTTCCCAGCCAATTTAGTCAAAATATGTATTAGAATGAAGGATATCAAATAGGATTTTCAAAAGAGTAACCACCATCATCAGTTGAATATATTGCTAATTTTTTAAACAGAAAAATGCATGAATATGGGTTCTAAGAATTTTATTTGAATTTTTAAATTTCAATTCTTAAAGCCAATACCGGTACTAAAAGTCGAAGAATGCGTAAATGTTAAATAAAAATATCAAAACCAACAGTCCAAACATTTATATGCACTTTAAAAACGGCTTTTTAAAAACAATTAATGAACATACATTTTTCGGTGATAGAAAGTCATTATGATAGAATTATATGGTGTACAAAGTGTAATTTAAATACATAACAATTGGCATCATATTGTAAACAGGCGACCGCGCTTCCGAAAGCTATAATAAAATATAACGAATAATAGTAAACTATGGTACAAGTCACTTACCCCATAGAATATTATTGATTATGTGCAGATACCCGATGGGCATGGTCATAATGACACTCGGGAGCTACGCTCCCTCGTGTCATTATGACCACACCCATCGGGTATCTGTACATAACCAACAATATCATATAGGGTAACTACTACATGTCCGCCATATTTCTCTGCTAATCCGCCATATTAGTTGGATATTGTATTGTTATATGTATCAGGGTTCGCATGGTATTTAAGGGGACGAGTTTTGCTACGCTTCACTTCACATCAGTGTCTTCGATTTACCGGTGCGGTAGCTTCGACAGGTAACACGTACATCTCCGATACTAATTTATAGGACATCAAGAAGAAATGAAATCACGTTTTGGAACACCACGCAGTGCTCAAAATTACAATAAACATACCGCACAGTAGTAAATCATTCTAAAAGCTTTGGATAAATAAATATAGAATGCCTTTTCTTTACATGAATGTACGTACATTTGCAGTAAATATGTCAAAACTATACAAAAACGCGGAGAAATATTTCACTTATTATCTACTGATAAAATAGAATATGCAAAGGGTATAAAATCTATACCATTCACACTTACTTCAAGCAAAATGCAAATATATACATACTACTGTACTTATGCACATGACATGTATGCTCGCCATGAAAACGCATCGAATGCGGACGACTATTTACCTGGATCTACTCGTAATATCTGTAAAGGATCAAAGATATACGTGTACACTTGTCGAAAATACTCTTAGTAGTAGTAAAACTTCCTTTATTTGCATAATCCATGACACAAAACGATAAGCTCCATTTGTATTCCAACAGTAAATACCATTGTACAGACTGCGACACACTTAGCCCGTGCCGATCAGCTATATTCAAACAGGGGAAGTATCAGAGTATGATATTTACCCTGTATTGTGCATGAATCCTTATACTGTATGATTTACTGGTCAGAGTATTGCAGATTTATAAATCAGGAAATCATTTAGGTACATAAATTGTTCATACATATATAATTTGCATATACAACACTGTACGAGTGTATGGGATGGGAGAGAGAGAGCGAGAGAGAGAGAGAGGGGGGAGAGAGGGAGAGAGAGAGAGATGGATGGTGTGAGTGAAAATAAATGAACTTGAGAGGAGAGGGGGATTCAAACGATGATCTTATGATGATCTTGTAGTAATCGTGCTCTTATTAAGACAAATGATATCGTTAATTCAATAAAAGATAACAGTAACTCAATATTGCTCTCATTAATTGATAATACAGATTTATTTGATTCATTTAAAGCACGCAATAATTAAAAATTAAACATATCTTTAAATAATGTTATTTTCAATTACTTCATTTTATGCTAATTTGGCGCTCAATAGATCTTATATATCTATGCCATTTTGCGTGATTACATTCTGCGTTGAACTCGACGCAAATTAATTATACTAATGCAAAATGTAATAATTGAGTGTATCATATCATGCGTCGTTATCAAGCACATAGAATCAAGGGGAGTGAACAAGAGTGTCTGTCCTCCACCTTTAATAACAATATCCATTTTGTGTTATTTTGTAATGCAAATAAAAGATATATTGGGTGACAACCCCCTCCCCCATTTGACCCCAACTTGAAAGTTCTGATATAATAGAAAACACACACCACCACCAATTAAGAAAATGAAGATATGATGAGGCACTCATAGTAGCTAGAGGACTCTAACCACTCCATCCCACCCCCAACGATTGAAGAAAATGAAGTGTAGGGCGAAATTATTGAGGCAGTCAAAGTAAAAGACTCTTTAACCCTTCACCCCCACATAAGGACTTTGAACATCGGACAAAACATCTTGGTTTGTTTGGGTTTTTTGTTTTATTTTATGCTGTTTTCGTTAATCTTTTTAAAATTATTATTTTGAATGGCAAGAAGTTTTGAAGAATGCAATTTTTCATTTTTTCCCTTGTTGTACCCCCCCCCCCCCCCATTAAAAATGACGATACATGTCTGGTTATTACATGTACATTTTGCTTTGCAACACATGCATGTATACTAACTTTTACCAAATTTTCCTTCATTTACACAGTGTAAGGACTGGTAAACCATTATCACAAAACAAAATGCATGAAGACCAAGATATTTTTAAGCGTAGGAACTTCATTCACGAATATATAAATACAATGTACATGTATTCAGAAAAATCACATGCATGCATTGCAAGACTATATTATATGTGTGTTTTAACGTTTCTGTAACATGCCATAATGATTACTTTCAAGCTTGAGTGTACATGTAATTTATTCATAAATATTTTCATTTCGTAGATCTGGCGCAATGGATATATACTGAAAATAGACATACCTCTGTACGTCGAAATTTCAAATTGAAATGTATTCGATTAGATGTTAGTATTCATAAATCAGTAAAATTCGTGTTGAAGTTTTATTTGATATGATACAATGTCAATATACTGTAATGCATTAGAAGGATATGCAAAAGGCAAGAGTATAAACCTTTTCCTTTTTGATTATTAGTATCAATATCTATATGATCAAGAAAAAACATATAATTTATGTCCGGATTCATATACCGAATTAGATATCAATAGAAACAAAGCTGCATAGTTTGGGGGAGGGTTTTTAATGAGTCTGATGAAATTAAAAGAAGGAACTCCATATTTGCATTCAAACTAGATGTACTTCAAAATGAATTCATTTCTGCTGACTGAAAGCATGATTCTAAATTCGGGAACGAATCTTGCATAGAAAATCATTAATAGGGGACACACATAAATTCGAGCTCCTTTTGGAATTTAATAAAATGCAGATATGCACCTTTCTTTCAACACGAATTGATATGTTGTTTCAGGCACGTATACAGGGGGTTGGGGTGGGCAGGGAGGTTGGTATGTTCTCCCCACTTTTTTGACAATTTACTTTTTTCCGTTATTCGACAATACAAAGTCAGTATTTTCTACATGCACAGTTCAATCTAATTTTGTTTTAAAATTTGTAATGAATACAATTATAAGTATCAACTCCTGTAAGTTTCCAATATATTGTCAATCACAAATTTTTAAATAGCTGGAAATTTTCAATACTTGTAAGCTTACATTTATATCAGTGATCAATTTTCTTTCCTCCTGTGAAAGGATATATTGTACATCGAAGTAGGACGCTCTCTCTCTCTCTCTCTCTCTCTCTCTCTCTCTCTCTCTCTCGTTCAATCAATGAATATAGACATACAGAGACCGTAAATAATTATATGTGGTTTCCAAAGAGACAATAAAACTATATTTTCGTTTATGTATTTCCTTTTATATGTGTCTTTGTGTAATCAACTGTTTATTATGGATTGCAAATGTAATACCCGCATTTTCACACAGATGTATATTTCGATCATTATTCCCTTATTTGTATCTCCAAGTTTGTATATGAACATCGATAACTTTTGAATTGGGCACGCAATATATCCAACCAGATGCTCAGTGTATATGATTAGATTCCCGATTTCTATAAACTGCAAAACCTCGACCAGACAAGCATTCAATACAGGAAAATTTTTCGACTCTGACATCTCCTCTGATTGAAGACACCCTGTTTGGCAGGGGTGAAGTGTGTCACAGTCTGTATAATGGAATGAAAACGTGTTGTAAAGTTCTAACGAGATATAAATGGAGTTTATCATTTTGTTTCGTAGATTTATCAGAATAAAGAGAATCTAATATTTTCGTTAAGTACACATCTCCGATACCTGTTGAGTAGACGTCCGTATTTGATACGGGTTTTTTTTGTGTGGCGAATATGCCATGTGCATTACATATTCATATGACATGCACCTGTATTTTGCAAGAATTGATATAAATGATAGATGTTATGCTCTTTGCTTATTCCATTCTATCAGCAAGTAATTGGCAAATGATTTCTCCGCATTTATTTCATACGAAATTGCAAATACTTGCATGCACTTGCAAGTATGCAAGAAAAGTTTTTTTTTGGGGGGGGGGGCATTTTTGTCTAAATTATCTAAACTTGCAGAATGTTGCATTGGTATACAATAAATATTTTGTAATTTTGAGCAAAGTATGTTTTAAAATGTGATTTTATTTGTTTCTCATTCCCTATATATTACTATCGGAGATGTGCACTGGTTGAGTTCACCTAGAAAAATCACCCAGGTGTGACAATCACATTTGGGGTATATACGGGTAGAGTAAATTAAGCTACCTGAGAGAAATATTGCGGATAAGATGAAAAGATGTAAATATTTATGAATTCATGTCAGCTTTAAATGTAAATGCCAAGGTCATTACGCAAGAGCTTGTAAAACTGTCTTGTAAAGAATGCGGGGAACGGGAAAACATGTTTGTCTGTGAACAACATGAATCGGATTCTGGAGACGATGAATGGAGTTCCAATAACAAGGATTAGGGGGTGAGTAACGAGAATGACGACGGAGAGGTTCAAAGAGAGGAATCTGGTGAAAAGTTTACTTCTTTGGAAGGAAACAAAAATGCAGTAAAAAACCCACAGAAACTGACAACGAAGAAGCTCAGGCTGAAAAGGTTAAAGAAAACGCGGGTAATAGTAACGTTGTGACGGAAGACATCAATGATGATATCGATGAGAGTCAAACAGATTATGAGGACATCGGAAACAGAAGTTGTTCTGAACACCACAAATGGTAAAAAGAAACGGAAAATAAAAGTAGAAAGAAGAGTAAAGCAAAGAAAAATAAATAACAATGGGGAAGTTATGTCTTTTTGTCTCATGGTTGTGATCACTTCCTGGAACTGTAATGTGTTATGTAATACTGACAAGATGAAAAATATATAATTTAGTTTATTTGAAGAAAAAATATTTGACATTGTTGCTTTGCAGGAAACACTGGAATGATCAATTAATAGGAAGTTGCAAACATTTATGGAATGAGAGTATCATTTATAGTAATTTTATTACGTCGTCTAGAGGTGTAACTTTTTTGATAAGGAATAATATTAACTCATGTGTAGAATTTGTTAAAGGTTTTGAAGGAAGGTTTTCACAAATTAGATTTAAAGAAAATGATGAAACATTTGATATCATTAATTCATATGCACTAAATGATATTAAAGAAAGGACGTTATTTTTTCAAAAATATATTGGGGGTTATCCCTGATACACCATTATGGGTGATTTTAATAACACGCTTAGTGATAATGATAGAAACGGGGAAAAAAAAGGATAAGTATGGTCAATGTTATAAAGCATTGATGGAGATAATGAACAATTT
Source organism: Ostrea edulis (assembly GCF_947568905.1). Taxonomy (NCBI): domain Eukaryota; kingdom Metazoa; phylum Mollusca; class Bivalvia; order Ostreida; family Ostreidae; genus Ostrea; species Ostrea edulis. The sequence continues at coordinate 32,129,135 of NC_079167.1, read as the reverse complement.
ACTTGTTATAGATATATGGAGAAAAAGAAATGAAAGAGGTCAAGTGTTTTCATGGAAGCGTGCTATTGAAGGTAATCTTGTTCAAAGCAGAATTGATTATATATTGGTTTCAAATTGGTTACGTGTTTTTGTTAAGAATATTATGTATATTAACACATCATTTAGTGACTATTTCATGGTAGTTTTATTTTCTAGTACTGACGTGTGTGAAAGAGGTCCTGGCATATGGAGGATTCATGATAATTTTTTATTGTTTGATGATACATATAATATAGCTCTTACAAGTTCATTGTTATTTCGGATTTCAAACATTTCGGTTGAGCATCACTGAAGAGACATTATTTGTCGAAATGCGCATCTGGTGCATCAAAATTGGTACCGTATGAGTTTCACATATAAGCAAAGAGTAAGTGAGATCATCGAAAAGGAAAAGAGTTGCCCATTGTATAAGTCTTCAATATCGGTGTGGTGGGATAATCTTTAAAAATATAAATCAAAGAAATTTTCACAGTGTTATAGTACGATTAAAGGAAAGGAAAAAAACAGAGTTGTACTGAATTCAAAATGCTTTGCAGAGAATGTCACAAAATATTGCATATGGTGTTTATGTTGATATTGAAAAATATGAAGCATTAAAGATGGGACTAGCTGAATTTGAAAATGAAAAATGTAGAGGTGCAATCTTGAGATCTAAAGCACAATGGGCAAATGACTTGGATAGATGCACAAAGAATTTTTAAATTTAGAAAAGAAAAGACAGGAGTCTAATATGGTAACAGAATTAATTGATGATGATGGGGTAATTAAGAATGACACTGATTCAATTTTAGATTTACAGTACCAATGTTATTCTGGTTTATATTCTTTGGTGACAATAGCATGTGAAAGAAAAGATAATCTTTTATCTCTTGTTGACAAAACAACTTACTGAAATGGATGTTGAGATATGTGAAAAACATATTGACAGCGATGAAATATATAAGGCTGTTAATTAAAGATATGTAGTAAAAAAAAAAAAAAAAAAAAAAAAAACCACCCCAAAGCCCAGGTTCAGATGGTTTGACGGTTGAATTTTACAAAATGTTTTTGGTACAACTCTCGCCTTTCCTATATAATATTGATCAAGAAGTAGAAATGAAAGGACATCTGTCACATTCTATGAAAATGGGTATCATTGCATTGATATATAAGAAAAAAAGCTGACAAATGATTATTACAAAATTGGAGACCAATTAATCTTCTTAATGAAAGGTGAAGATAACGAACAGTGATCAATCTCAGAACTCCTACAAGCAATACAAAATAGATAGTTGGGCAAACACGGACCCCTGAACACACCAGAGGTGGGATCAAGTGCCTAGGAGGAGTAAACATCCCCTGTTGACCGGTCAAACCCGCCGTGAGCCCTATATCCTGATCAGATAAACGGAGTTATCCGTAGTCAATATCAGTGTGCCAAGAACGGCCTAACAATCGGTATGAAACATGTGAGACAGCATTTGACCCAATAATAGGTTGTATTAATGTTGATTACAAAATAATAACAAGAGTTATGGCCAATAGGTTAAAGTCTGTATTGTCAAATATTGTATCAGAAAATCAGACTTGCTGTGTAATTGGTAAAGATATTACTGATATATTGGTTAGTATAAGAGACATTATTGATATGATAGAAATGGGTAATTTAGAGGGCTATATCGTCAAAATTGATCAAGAAAAGGCTTTTGACAGAGTAAGCCAAAAGAGAATGAAAAGGTATCAATGTGTATAACAGAGACAAAGGTTATGAAAAATATTTAGGAATTTATTTGGGAAGAAACGATCATGAATGTGAAATTTTAATTAACATGACAAAGTACAGAAAATAAGACAATTATTAATTTTTTGGAGACTGAAAAATTTGTCAATTCAAGGAAGAGCAATAGTAATTGATACATTGTTTGTGTCAATACGATGGTATTTTTGTCTGTTATATCAATCTCAAAATGGGCTAGAGAAGATATTCAAAGAGAATATACAAACATTTTGTGGAACTTTGGGAATCATTTATTTTCATACAAAACAATAACTAGATATAAAAGGGACGGTGGTTTGAATGTGATAGATATATATCTTAAAATGTTATCTTTTAAACTTAAATTTTAGCCAAACTTTTTTGCAGTAACAAGCAATTTTTATGGAAGTTCACATGTGCATATTTTTTGTCAAAGACTTGAAATTTAACAAGAAAGATCTTCAAACTTTACCACAGTGTTATAAAGAGATGTTTGATGCATGGTTTGCAATAGAAGATGAAGGGTGAAGATAACGAACAGTAATCAATCTCAGAACTCCTATAAGCAAGATATTACTTATCAGATTATGCTTAGTTTGTTTTTTACCCGTTTTCCCGTTTGTATTATAGAAATTATTCAAGAGGATAATCTAGATATCGATATCAAAATTATCAAAGAAAATTATATTTGTTTGAAATCAGTTATTCCATTGAAATGGAAAGAATATGTGTGTGAAACTGAATTTACTAGAAATGATTTTGTGCCAATTTTTGTAATTAGTTTCAAAGATCAAAACATTGTGTTCAATTCCTGTACTGTGAGGATTTTTAAAGATAAGAAAATGTAAAGATGTTTCCTTTTTTAAAACGACCGGGTTCGAATCCCTCACGAACATATTTTTTTTTCATAGTACGTTTTCCATCTAAATTTTTCTTAATTGAAACACACTTATAGTCTTTATAAATGTTTCATGTAAAATCTCTGTTTAATATTACAATGTGCCGAGTTTGAAATAAGTTTTCAACCTGGACACTGTTGAGTTTATGAAAATGACTCTCAACAAACACGCCGAATACAGCATGCAATACCTGTGTTTTAATAGTCAAGGTTGCTAACGAGATCTTGTATGTTTCCTGAGGAAAAGTTGGTGACAAAGGCATGGCACCTTTTACAAAAATCCGTTGTGAACTTTTCAAAGCTTTGAAAAAAAAAACTTTACGACCAAACAAGGTAAATAACCGTTAAACAGTTTGAGTGGAGAATTTATTATGTATTCCAATAGCAATTTGATATGGCGAATTAATTTCTACAGGTGCATGTACTTCGAATTATGTTGAACTTTATTAATGCATATTAAACTTCCCATATTTTGTTTTGTGGTCAGAGTCACGTACAGTTGCCAACTGTTGGTTGTAGAAAATAATACATACGAGTATAAGAGCTTCTGGTCTGTAGCAGTGTAGAATATTAAATATTTGATACACTCGTAACATGTAACCGTATACATTGTATTTGATGCTCAGAAGAAGGAAAAAAAGACAATTTTATTTTTCAAGATTTCAAAAAGTATGTTTAGACTACATGTATATTGTATTGACACATAAAATGTATTAGGCTTGTCCTTAGTACTGAGGAACCTTACATGTATCTAAATGGCAAATATGCAATAAGATTATAGATATGGATGAAGGTCAGTTCTACGTCACGAGTGTTGGCATGAGGTAAAGTTCAGGTTCGGTGCAATACCCTATGAACAAATGCCACATCTTGAAAAGTTATATTGTGTAATTTGTTGGGGGTGGGGTGGAGGTGGAGGGGGTGGTGGGTTGTGTATTAGTCCAATCAGCTATCCACAGTTCTAGATCATACATATCAAAGGTGTACGATATATGATTTTACTTTCTCGTGTGTGTGTATTACTACTTTATGCGAAGTCGCACATCATCGTACTGCATTACCAGAAACGCCCGTGGTCGAGCCCAATGATATTATCGACAAAGAAAATAGTAAGAAATTAAATTCACTCTATCATGTCATTTGAAAATAAAAGTGTATTACACTATACCTATATAGTAAAACCAGATATGTCTAAATAAATCTGCCAGCAACTTCTGTCAGCATTGTGAGGTCTGCATGGAAATCAAGTTTGAATGTTTGGGAAATCTTTTTCTTTTGAAATAATTTTAAAGCGGTATTTTAGTCATATATATGATTTTTTGTCTCATGTGTGTGTATTACTCCTATAGGCGAAGTCGCATATCATTGTCGTGCATTACCAGAAACATCTGTGGTCGAGCCCAGTGCAACTGTTATTGACTAAGAAAAAAGTAAGAAATCTCCACTCTATTTAATATCATTTGGAAATAAAAAAGAATTACATATACATAGTATGACCAGATGTATTTCTGAATAAATCTATCAGCATTGTAAGGTCTGGAAATCTAGTCTGAGTATTAGGGCTGTGCGGTGCACCGAAAATTTCGGTGCACCGCGATTCATACCATTCGATTCGATGCACCGATTACAAATTCCGGATTTCGGTTCGGTTCGGTTTAGATTTTACTTACACCAAAACAACAAATATGGCGTCCGAGTGATGTTGAAAACATGTGGTTTTTTATGCAACGGAGATTTAAATCACTACTGTGTTAAGAGTTAGCATTTTCACCACTCAGATACCAACAGAATATGGTCCGTAAGATCATTGCAGTTTATCTTTACATAACATATGGCATTTCTGTCAGTGGTGGAGTGAAATCAACATCGTAAGTAATGACACAGATTTGACAGTTAACATGAGAGAAGTAAATCAATAAAGGAGAGATTTTCAAAGACTCTCAATTGATAGAATTGTTGAATTTTTGCATATCAATGAAAACAATATCATATACATTTTAGATTCACTATAGATTTGTTTAATAATCCAAAACTTATGCAGCACATTAATATAACAAATTTTGATAGACTGTCAGTGTTTTCTTTTTTCTATCAAAGTTATAAAATGCCATTATGAATAGATATGATATTTACAAATGACAACATATAGTTATATAACTTGAATTAAATCAAATCAAATATGCTACTCATTAAAATTGTTAATTTTTGTGGTGTCATTAGATAAATTGGATCTAACATGAACCGAATCGAAAATAACCGAACCGTGCTGTTCTGAATCGAAACCGAACCGAATCGAGCTTACCCTGAATCGTCCCAGCCCTACTGAGTATTGGGTAAATCTATCTTGTTAAGCATTGTTAACATTCTTTATCGATATAATTATGATGTCTTGTTAAGTTGATCATTGTACATTTCCATTTCAAATTTTGATATTTATTTCATTTATAAAGGCTATCACAAAATCACAGCTTCAGATGATGGAACCTATCAAAGGTGTGGGTCAGGAAGATGTCACAATAGTCTTTCAGGTAGAATGCAAAATTTGAATTCTGATGCAATTGTAAATTATAATGTTTTGTAACATCATAAATAAGTTGGCAATCTAATGAAAATGATAAAAGACTTCACAATTTTTCAAACTGAAGAAATTCTTAAAGATGGTCAATGTCCACTGTCAGATGTCAAGGTCACAACGGAAATTAATATTGATGCTGAGAATACGGTAAATTTTCTATTGACCATGAACAATGAAGTTGTCATTGATTGAATGATTCGAGAATGTATTCTGTAAAATGTCAATCTAAAAGTTCATTGTTCTATTTGTACACCAAAGGTCAAGGTCATTATTGCAATTAACAATTTATTTTCACTTGTTCTTGTCCGTTCATCATTGATATGTGTAATACATCTAGATAGATGTTCCATGCCAAAGTTCACAGTCAATATGCAAATCACTATAAAGGTACATTAATGGTTTACAACCATCTCTTGTTCATATTTTATTTAGGAGCTGTCTCACTTATTGCTAAAAAGACAGGTAAGGTGATTGCTTACAGTGCAAGGTATAAAAGATGCATAGTGTGCTCCATTGCAATATCTAAAAAGAAGACCTCAAAGCAGCATGTATGCTGTATAAATTGGAAGGGATCCGCAAAAGCAATGGAGCCAGATATGGTAGTGGAGCTGCTAAGATCAACCAAGAAAAGAAAGGCTATTGTTACAACTTTGATTGGGGATGATGACACCACTACCTTCAACATAGCCAAAGAAGAGATATGTCAATCAATGATAAAAGTTTCAGATAAGAATCATGTCCAAAAAAAAATTTCTTCACAGATGTACAAGCTAAAACCCATGTACAAGGAGCTCTCAGAAAAAGTCAATTAAAGCTATCATGAAGGATTTTAGCTATATGCTTTGTTGATTGATTGATTGAATATGTTTTACGTCCCTCTCAAGAATATTTCACTCATATGGAGACGTCACCACTGGTGGTGAAGGACTGCAAAATTTAGGCCTATGCTCGGCGCTTATGGCCATTGAGCAGGGAGGGATCTTTATCATGCCACACCTGGTGTGACACGGGACCTCGGTTTTTGCGGTCTCATCCGAAGGACCGCCCCATTTAGTCGCCTCTTACGACAAGCAAGGGGGTACTGAGGATCTATTCTAACCCGGATCCCCACGGGATTCAATCTAAGGGAGATATAAGATATATAAAAGAAAGCTTAGATTCAGTTGTGCTAATTCAATTTGGTGACCATAGCCAATGTAAGACCTGGTGTGCAATATCAAATGACTCATCAAAAGAGCATAAAAATCTGCCATGGGGAGCCGATTTCACAAACCAAGATCTAAAGAAATCTCTACTCTCTATTTTTCGCAAATTGGATGCAGAAAAACTTAGCATGCTAAACACCAGTAACACCATGAAAGCTTTAACAACACACTTAGGTCTAAAGTGATGGAACAAGCTTGGAACACAGATTATCTGCTGCAGTTTGCCAGAAAAATGAAAGCTACAATTACGTCTCACAAGTGAACATTCATTCTATTTAGAAGTTTATTTGAATCAGATAAAATCTTTACAGTGCATCTTATTAGTCCCCTACCGGTTTGTAAAACCAAAGGGGGCTATAGGTTTCTTCTCTGTCTGTCAGTCTGTCCCATTGGTTTTCCAGACTTTTTTCTTCACTTGGTTCTTGCAGTGTGAGGGGGAATACATGTTTCACAATACATCAAATCCATAAATCACACGAATATTTTTCTGTAATCTGCAGTGAGCGAAATCTGATCAGTCAGCAGTACTCAATATGCAATCCGACTGAAATCGCAGGTATTTGAAATCGGTCTTCAAACATTTGTTAATAAGTATTATTAGGAACAGGGTTCAGAAGTCCTTTATAAGTATATAAAATGCAGATATGAACTGCATCGAAACTAGGCAAACAGTACGTCGCACGATGATGGAGTACCAGATTTTCTTAGTTGTTTTTATAATTGTAGTTATCAGACCCAAATTTATCATCTGTCAATTAATGGGGTGCCCGTAGGGGACATGTATTGCTTATGCAATACTCCCTGGATGCTTGTTTTAATTTTATATTGCAGATTAGGTGCATATACTGTATTGCATGTACTATCAGTGTTTAAATCCTAGTTTCTAATATATATCATATTGGAGTTTTGTTTCGAGTGATTATTGTTTTGTTTTTTTTACCTTCCCTTGGTTTTCCTGTCGTTCCATTATATGATTTTTGATTTTTTTTTTTCATTTTGAATTAATATGTATTAAAATTTGCAGGTACATGAAAAGCTTGGATTAAATACTGGGGAATCAACTTCCAAGCGGGCAAAAAAACTGGACATTGATGTCCATAGGAAAAAAAATCTCAATCTAGAGCTTTTAAGGTATGTGTTTCTTTATCAAGCTAAAATATACCAAAATATTATTTGTTTTTGTTAAAAACAAACCTCCCCAAATTAAAAACGCTCCAAATTACACCCTCCCCTTAATGTCCTGCATGGTATGGAGAAGAAAACATGAGCAGGAAGAATGTGCGCATGCATTTACAAATGGTAGTGAAGTATTGTACAAAGTTTCAAACCTGTTGGATAAGCCAAATAGTAGAAGTTTTCAAAAGCTATTTTATATCCTCCATCCCCTTAGATCCACAATAACTTTGAGGAAAATAATTGGATCCTCATGTACTGACAATATGCACATCTACGCATTGTGCAAAGTTTCAAGTCTATCAGAAAAGCCATATAGGAGGAGAAGTGTTCACAAGCTATATCACATCCTCCACTCCTCTTAGATCCACTATAACGTTTAGGAAAATACTTGGATCCTCACATCCTGACAATATGTCATAAAGGAGGGAAAGTGTTCACAAGATTTTGTGACACACATACGGATGGATGGATAAACTGACCGAAAGTACAAAAACAATATGTCCCCGGAGAGGGGAGACTGTGAATGCATAATTTATCATAGCACTCTGAAGTGACATTTGAACCTGATACATATTATTTTCAAACCTTTTTAGTACGTTATAGGAAACAAATAATACACATTAACAAAAAAAAGTTTTAAGGCATAGTCAAGATGACCTTGATAATTTATTTCATGAAAGTAGATAATGTAAAATTTCTATAAACAGTTGAGAAGACTTCAGTTGAAAAGTGAGAGAGCTGCGGAAACAAAGTGTAGGGAATTAAGGGAAGGAGATACTTACTTATCAAATGTATTGGGTGAGTGCTAAACTTTCTGTAATTGTATGATATCATTATTTACCTTTAAAAAGGTAGTACACTAAGTTGACAGCATACAAATATTTAGTTTTTGGTCTGTCGGTCTGCAGAAATTTAACCTTGACCATAACTTTTAAATGGTTATTGGATCAGCTCTTGATGTTATGTCACATATGTAATATGCAGCTCTGGTTAGATTAATCTAATCTCTGGTATCATGTATTGCTTCTCAGTATTAAAGAATTAAAAAAATCAATACTTTTTAGGTGTCTTAAGAAATGATCCTAAACTAAAAACTAAATAACAGTACTTGACCATCAGATGATGCATGAAGTATAGGTCACATAGTCAGACATACAAGTGAAGAAATCGGACCCTGCACCACAAGTGTAGTATCCTTGCAGTGGTAGAGAGTTTGAGTCATAACTGGGAGGTTATGAGTTTGAACCCAGCTTGTGTCATAATTTTTACCCAACACATGTTGGTCAACAGGGGGTGCTTACTCCTCCTAGGCACCTGATCCCACCTCTGGTGTGTCCAGGGGTCCGTGTTTGCCCAACTATCTATTTTGTATTGCTTGTAGGAGTTCTGAGATTGATCACTGTTCGTTATCTTCACCTTGCATGTTGATTAATTACTATCACCAAACTGCATTTACAGACCAGCAACTACAGCCTGACTTGGAGATAATTCCATCCCCAAATGATGCTTGTATTTAGATGCCAGAGAATGTGTCCATAGCTACTTTGACTGGTAAATTGTGTCTCTATTTCCTTAAAATAAGTTTTATAACCTTCAGACCAGAGAAAAATCTTGAGACATTCCCAAAGTAATTCCCTGAATAGATTTTCCACCAAGATCCATGTATGATATATAAGTAATTTTCAATGAATTGAGTAAGTTGCAAACAAAACCAGACAGTTTCGTCCAAAAACCTGTGCCTAATATTGATGAATTATAATCAAATATGTTGGTAGAAAAAGAATCTTTGAGATGGTCCCTTGGAGCCATATACACTGTAATACTTATTTGATCAGTCATTACAAATTTACTTATCTTTAAACATGATATTATTTATCCAAAAAAAAGTAATATTGAATAGCGCATACACATATCATTGTTAACTTATGCTGTAACTACATCTATAAATAGAATCTCAGATGAAAACTTTGATAATTTCCCTAATAAGTTTTCGGATTTTATTTTCATCATGACACGTGACTAATATTTTTTTGAATAAATTAGGTAAGTTCCTATGGCTCAAGGAAGTTTCAAACAACATAGGCTTTTGTCTTTAAAATTCTAACTAATAGTGATTTATAAGAACCAAAAATGTCGCTGGGTCAAAACTTTGAGATGGTCCCTCGGATTATATAAACGGTGACTTGCTGATTTTATTTCATTATATTATCATATGTGATCAAGACTTTCACATATATTAAAAAGGTTGAAAACTCTAGGGCAGAAATATGAAAAGTTCTTTATTTTCGAAGAAAATCCCATAAGGCCCCATAGTAAAGGTGCTGATATTTTGAGACGACCCTTACACAATACTGTACGTGCAAAATCATTTTTTATTTTCTTGATAAAATGTCCAAAGTACAACTCATTATTGATATGAATTTTTAAAAAATCACTAGAGCAGAACTAATTGTATTCGGCCCCCTAAAATTGTTTTCCATTCCGTTCCGTCTTCCGTTCCGCGTTTTAGCAACACCCCCCTCATACCACCCAACCATAAGTTAGGGTCAAGATTAAAGGTTCTGCAGACGGACTGGTAAAACAGTACGCTCATATTATTTTGTTGCAATTCGTTTTATTAGTTGACAAATGCTTATGTCTTTCACTTTGGTTTGAAAAAAAAATTGAACAGTTACTGTACATAAATCATTTACGTATCTATATGCACGCCTTACTTTCTAACTGCGTGTGCAACAACCCATGACCAAACCCAAGGAATTGTAACATTGATGGAAAAGAAAAATATGGCAGCCACTGTCTTCATTTACAACTTTAGAACTTTGAACGATAAAATGACTAGCGGTGTATACGTACTTACCCATAACATCAAGAGTTGATGTCAGCCTACTATAGTCTATCTTTGTCACTTCACCGATGCCTTCTGACCGTTTTTCGTTTATGTTTTTGGTAGATTCTGCCTGCCATTCTAAAGCGAACGAACAATGTGGTTTACTCATTTATACGTACATTTTCGTCAATCTTAGCTGTGTGTAAAGTCACTGTCTTGTGATAAAATGAATTTTCCTTCCAATAAGCACGATCAGTTCGGAATGTGAAGGTTAACCGTTTGATTAATAGTATATCAATAGACAATCATTGTCAAGATTAGTATTAATCAAGCATATCGTAAAGGTTTTACTAATTTGATAAAGATTTTCTTTTAAAACAAATTAAATAATATCTTTTTTGTTGTCTATTATTTAACGTCCCTCATGAGAATTTTTCACTGATATGGAAACGAAATAATGAATTGATAGAAACAAATGATTAAATATTAATGAATGTAGGTTTAGTAATTAAGATATGGTAAAAATGAAATTTATTCCAATAATGAGTCTAACAAACCTGTTGTTCTCCCCTGTAAATATTTCTTGAAGTATACCATCCATTGACGCATCTCCTGATAGATGCTCTGCCTCACATCTTCCGTAAGAAGATTTTCATAATCTGAAAGGTCGATTGACGAGTCTAGGTAGTAATATTTGATGATAACTCGAAATTCTTTCTTGTAAGTTTGAAGGCAACATGCATTGCTGATTAAATTCAATTCTGCATTCTCAGAGATCGACATAGTCTCCTGAATCAACATATTACAGAGGGCTGTATAATCAGCCATAGAGTTAAAGTTAGAGATTGTACATACCTCTTTTGAACTGTTCCCTGGTGATTCCCATGAAGTACCAAATATCCTTTAAAATTAGGAATACAATATTCAGTACTAATTATGACCGCGTCCTCAAGGAATGAAGTTATAATTGTTATTATTTATATATTCAAATTTTATAATCGAAAATAGAAAGAACGTACGTAAATTTTGAATTTAGACATTGTGCGTTGCTGAACATGTTCTACTAGTATAGTCTAGCTGGACAACGTCATCTCTATTATGAATTCTGTCAAAGATTAAGCCAGGAGATGGGCAAAATATGCCAAGGAAGTACTTGACACATTAACACAATGGATAAAAATTAAGATTGGATATTGTTTAACGCCCTCTCGAGAATATATCACTCATATGGAGATGTCACCATTACTGGTGAAGGGATGCAAAATTTAGGACTATGCTTATCGCTTATGGCCATTGAGCAGGGAAGGATCTCTGTCGTGCCATATCAACTGTGACACGTGACCTCGGTTTTTGCGGTCTCGTCCGAAGGACCGCCCCATTTAGTCGCCTCTTACGACAAACAAGGGGGGTACTGGGAACCTATTCTAACCCGAATCCCCACGGGATACTTAACCAAACGTATATACCATCTAACACTTCTGTGCTTAGTGCTAGAAGAATTAGATAGGTTACATAAGGAATATGTATTCGTTCCAACTGACAACGCCTGTAACACTGTTTTTGTAAGGCTTATTATGACAGCTGTATTTTAAACGAACTTTAATTTTGTACTTACACTCCAGCCTCCTTTCAAGACACGAAATACTTAATAAATATTTAATTGCTGGGATAAAATTTAGAAATTCATTTCAAAATTGAGGATGATATCTCCCTCATGCATAGCTCTGATCCTTGGACGTGGCTCCAGTTTTTTTTTTTTTGGCACACGAGTTTTCCTTTTAGCTCTTACAAATTATTTGTCATTTCGAATTTCCAAAATTTATTTGTCGAAATGCGCATCTGGTGCATCAAAATTGGTACCGTATATGTTTTACATTACTATCCCAGTAAATGGTACGAATTAATATGAGTTACCGTACCTATTCAAAATGTACTGGATTCCAAAACTTCACAAAACCCCTTACATAGACCTTTCAGTAGATTTTAAATCATTAAACCTTTCCTAAATCAACAGAAGCAACGCTTATCACCTTTCAACACTTTAAAATACGATACATTGAAGAGTAAGCTTTTTGATAACATAGACAGCTGCTTCAGTAGAAATGGAACACAGAAATATTCATATTTTGTGATCAGTCATCCAAGAAAACAAATAATTTGATGTTATAGGGCTTTCAACCGTCTCGTTTAAAGTCAATAATTCGCAAATTCTATGGTTTTTATATAATACAACCTGTTATTAGGTCGAATGCAGTCTTACGTCTTTCCTACCATTGTTAGTCTTGGTTTTTTTTACAAACTGATTTTTACTACGGATTACTTCATTCACCCGATCAAGATAGAGTGCTCACGGTGGGTGTGACCGGTCGACAGGGAACGCTTACTCCTCCTACTCACCTGATCCCACTTCTGGTGTGTCCAGGGATCTGTGTTTGCCCTACTTCCAATTTTGTATTCTTTATAGGAATTATGAGTCAGATTAATCACTGCGCATCATCATCACTTTTCTTATGATTGTTCTATAAAGTTTTTTATTCATTTCTTGAGTCCCGTGGAATCCGGGTTAGAATAGGTCCTCAGTACTCCTTGCGCGTCGTAAGAGACGACTAAATGGGGCGGTTTGTCGGATGAGATCGCAAAAACCGAGGCCCTGTGTCACAGCAAGTGTTGCACGACAAAGATCCCTCCATGTACAAAGGCCATAAGTGCCGAGCATAGGCCTAAATTTTGCAACCTTTCACCGGCAATGATAACGTCTCCGTATGGTTGAAATATTCTCAAGAGGAACGTTAAACAATATTCAATCAATCAATCATTTATATATTTTAGTCTGTTTGAGAAATCAATTGATTCTATAAAGGAGAACCATAATTCCATAAAGAAATCGTTTCTGTATTCCGTCACTAACTTTATTAAGAAAACTTGGAAGGCCAAAAGGACTACGTTTTGTCTACCCAAATCGATAAAAAAATCTTTTGTATTTTCATTACTGTTTAGATTATGTCCAAGTTGGTTAACATATTTTAAGCAACAGTCAAACAGTCTGTAGCAGAAACAAATGATATAACGAATATTTTAAATACTCCTCACCCTTTTGGTTGATTTCTTCTCCAAACTTGATGCGAGAAGGTCCATAGCCTCACTAGACTTGAAAAGTTTGAAACATGCCGAGTCGTTAACAAACAAAGCGACAAGGACCAAGAGACTCGCGCGAAACACAAATTTGTTCATCTTGATAGAATGAAACTGATGCCTAACAGCAAAGATCATACTTTCTTTTATACCATTTATTCACATTTCATTTCCATTGAAATTACATTGACCGTTTCCTCAACTCTATGAAGAAACATACAAGGCGTTATAATTTACATATTTTCAGTTTGGTAAAGAAACCCGGGTAACTGAGGGGTTATGGTACATGGACGTGAAAGCAGATTGTTAAAATGGCTGACGTGTGGAAAAATAATTGTACTGTATTTTTGTTTACTTGCGCCCAAGGGGCAACAAACTGAGAGGTCCTTATGTTCAATAGAGGATGCGTGAACCACCTGTATATAATCACAACTTAACATCACATGAAGATAAGAACCACAAAGTCACAAGAAGGTGAAATTTTACTAAACATATTTAGATAGCATGATTATATATTAAAGATAGTTATCATCAAATTCTTTTGAACTTTCTCAAAATGCAAAATCATAACGATTTGTTTAGAAAATATGAAATTGAAAAACATATTTATCAGAAGGAAATTTGACAGGTTTCGCGTTGCTTTCTACTTTTCAAATAAACAATCGTGCATTTGTTAGTCTTAATGAAAGTGTACATGATAAGGACTCTAGTTGCCCATCAAAACTGACATTCGTATTTTTTTTTAAAGATTAAGTATCATCACAGCTTACGGCAGACTGGCTATCGGACTGTGAGTACTTTCCTGACCTTACGGAAAATGAAATCTACAACTATCTTGTTTTAAGTAAACGTACGTTTGATTCAACACCACAGTCTGCAAGACGTCAATTAAAAGCCAAAATATTTTATGATGAAGGCCATGTACAGCATATAGAAGTCAATCCAGTCACAAAAGACTCTTCACATTGCATTATTAAATGTGAATGCCTACCTTCTACAAAACTAAAAAACCAGCATACAAAACTTGGGCGTGCGTATCAAAAATCACTGGAAGAGTACATACAGGCGAATGTAATTGTGTTGCTGGGTAAGTACAAACTAAATATATACAAAGTCAATATTGAAAACAGAAATGATAGATTTTAAATTGAAAAGAAAAGAAATCTTCATTCATGCCAATCTTTGTATTATATATATACGATAATACGTGTTTGTTTGGAGGCAAAGAATATATCAATATCTTAGTGCACCATACACTTGCTGATATTGTATGTAAAACTTATACGGTACCAATTTTGATGCACCAGATGCGCATTTCGACAAATAATGTCTCTTCAGTGATGCTCAACCGAAATGTATGTAATGTGAATTAGCCTGACCAGTTACCATGCATGTGGTATCGAAGGGGGGGGGGGGGCAGCGCCCCCTCCTTTTTTTTTTTTATCTAGATGTCAATTTTCTGTTATTTTGCATAATGCAAAAAAAAAGAAATATTTGGTGACTCCCCATCTACTTTTTTATACTGTCAATGAATCAATTGAATGGTTGAAACCATAATAAAATTGAATCCATGCACTGTAGGGTGCCCCTATAGCCAACGAATTTAAGAAATCGAAGTTGGGGGGGCTGAATAGGTGGTATGCTACTACATGTAGCACACTCCTTCCCTCTCCAAGCACACATTAGAATTTTGAAAATCAGCCAAGAAGGATTTTTTATTTGCATTACAAGAATTTTAAACAATTGTGTCCAAATTCATTTTCTCCCCCCCCCCCCCCCCTTCTGAAAAATGCCTACTGACTATACATAATTTTTTCATATCAACTTGTATGTCAGATATTAATTAATGAATATTCTGTTTATCAAAATGGTCAAGCGCTAAAATGTTGCTGGTATTTTATTTAATACTACCCTGATTATAATAATGTTTTCAATTAAATATTCTATAAATAAACTTATTATCTGCTTTTATTTCAGAGAAGGAGGAGCTTGTAACCATGTTGCAGCATTGCTGTATAGAATTGTTGATATTGCTGTGAAGAAAAACACTGGTAAAATTGCTCCCACATCGAAAGCTTGTGAATGGATTAAACCACGCCGTAGAAATCTTTCTCCAAGAAAGGCGCAAGATATGAACTTTAAAAAAAATCAAAGATAGAAGACACTTCTGGTGCATATTGTGTAAGTGATAAAAAGAAGACAAACTTAACATCACCCTTTATTCAAGAATTAAAGAAAAGTTAAAAAAGTTAACCCTACGGCTGGATGGCTTAAAAATTTCTCAACAGTTAGGAAATTACCAGTACCTGCCCCCAGGAAGAGAAATACCTGAACTTCATCATATACCTTTTTCATAAATGTACAGTGTTGATCTGTTTTCAGATGACTGTACTCAACATTTTAAGAGATATTTTGAGTCGCTTCAGGTCTCAGCAGAGGAGTGTGAAATTGTTAATGAATTAACAATAGGTCAACACATAAACCCCCTCTGGAGAGAAGCAAGGCGAGGGCGCCTTACTGCCTCCGACTTTGGTAAAATTGTATGGAGAAAACCTGATATACCATCGGAAAATCTACTTAAGTATATGCTTGGATACTCTTAATCTTTCTCAAATAAAGCAGTTGTATGGGGAAAATAACATGGGAATACAGCTGTAGATTGCTACTTGCTTAAGGTCAGGGAAATGCATGCTCCTTTGACATTTCAGGAGAATGGACTAATTGACAGAGACTCTCTTCCTCACTTAGGTGCTAGCCCTGATGGATTAGTATACTGTCTTCATTGCAAACCTTACCATGGTGTAATTGAGGTGAAATGTCCATACACTTTTAAAGATGTGCATCCCAAAGAAACTGCCCTAAGCCTTTTTTTTCTGTTTTTTTTAGATAAAAGGGAAATTTAAAACTTAAAAGAAACCATGCATAGTATTACCAAGTACAAGGTGAAATGGCCATTAGTCAAAGAAAATGGTGTCACTTTATTGTTTGGACAAATAAAGGCCTTGGATATGAGACAATTTTATATGATGAAAAACTTTGGGAAAATGTAATGTTACCTAAACTTAATTCGTTTTTTTTTTTGTTCTGCAGTGTTACCTGAGCTATTTTCTGAAAGAGTGAAAAGAGGCCTGAAATTACAATTTTGTTGAGTGTTGACAAATTTCATGTATGTGTAACATGTTTATTAATTGTTATCAACTATCCTTTATACTATAATACATGTAAATTTGTAAACTTTACAAGTCTTTTCATTTCAAACAAGGTGTTGAACACAGTTTAGGAATCACAACTGAACCTGAGTATAACATGGAACCAGTGTGTTTCATAGTTTGTGTAGTATAATGATTCCAAGTTGTATTGACAGCGAGTTCTTTTCTAAGACAAAAGAACTTGTACTTTGGGAGAAGCTAGACTTATTTCAGTCCCAGCATACACACAGGTTTCCTGCTACTGTTTTGGTGCATTTCATGTGGATCAGTATTTTAATACGTTACATTTTGGTGCAGTATACACGCTGCTTTCCCATTAAACATGTTAATGATGATCTCCAAATATAATGATGAAAGTAAGACATTAACATGCTATATAGAAATGCATGTGCCATATGTATTCATTCAGCATTAAATTTACAATATTCCGAATTGAAGTTTGATAATAAATGTCATACAATGTAAAGTAAGTCAATTATTTCTTTATTAAATTTCAGAAATATGCAACAATGCATCATATTTTAAAGCCTTACCAATACTGATACATATTGATATAGATGTTGATGAAATGATTTATGGGCTTTCAAATTTCCCTATAAAACATGTAGTACAATGTAGGATTTTGCTCCTTTTTAAAATTGCCCATTGAGTGGGTGGGACAAAATAAAACTTGGGTGAAATCAAATTACCATGAATACAGTGACTCTCTCTCCACACACGCAGACATATCATTACCGTTATGATTGAATGAGTGGAGGCATGAGGTTACAAAGAGCACAAACAACAAACACTATTTTGGACACTTCGTCATGAAGTGAAATGGGAACTACACCTTGAATAATTTTGAAGTTTTTAATTCGTTCCATTGCTCGTTCCACATGAATTCTTAAATTTGCAATTCTTCTTGTTGATTCTACTTCACATTTTGAAAGCCGTCCATTTTTTTTAAAATGGGGGTATGATTAGATGAATTTCATTTGGAGTACAGAGATCAGCAATAAGGAAGCTTTTGTCACCTATTATTGCATCTCCAGGTTCACATTTTTCAATGTTTTGAAAACTTTGTAATCTGCTTGTCGGATATACTTCCAGTCCATAAATCTGACACATGTGTGATTACTCCATCAGGACTAATTCCAATGAGGACTTTCTAAGTCATATGTGATTTAAAATCCTAGTACATTCTTCCTTTGTTTGAGAGTGATTGAGTTGTTTCTGTGTACATTTCTGTGCAGTCAATTATAACGGATAATTTGGGTATACCTTCGTTTAAAGCTGTCGGGCATATTTTTTTTGATAGCATTCCGTTCTGGCCAAGCTACTAAAATATCTAAATTTTCATACATTAAATCTAACCATTCATTAAATATTTTACTGCAAGTAGACATTTATATATTAAACCTTCTTGCTAAATCTTGAAGCAATAGTCCTAGTCTTAAACGCATTAGTGCCATAATGAATTCATCCACGTCTCGCATCTTCTTCGGTTTTCCTCCTGTATCAGAATCTGCACACTTTCGATACGATGTTAGATGTTGAAACAGTAAATAAAATGTCTCTTTGTTTGGCAAACCTGTGTAAAATGAAACATCCTGTTGCAAGTCTTCAATTGTTCAGAAAGGTAAGGCTGCACTAGTACTACTGTCACAAGAAATATGTGAAGAAACTGAATTTTTTCTAGAAGTGTCCCAGAAGCTTTCTGCAGTCTGAATACAAACATTTTCTTTTTATGGAACATCCACTTGTGTGGATTGATTCTTCAAATGGGATATAGCTGCAAGTTCTAAGGAGCCACAGTAATCGTGCATTAACACGCGTGTATCCAACACAGAGAGGTTTGCATCAACATTAAAGCTTGAATTTTCAGCTGAATCTGAAGGCTCTGAATCTGATATGGCTGTATTTTCTGAATCAGTATTCAAATGGAGACTGTCAGTTACCTCTTTTGATGCATCTGATGATTGGTCAAACTAAAAATAAATATGCCTTTCATTAGTATTCATGCAATTAAATAAAAATAAACATACATGTATACAATTATACATTGTAAATAAGAGGTCCACAGGCCTTATCGGTCACCCAGTTTTCTTAATTTACAAATCTAAGGCTCTGGGGTGCACTTAATCTTGATACGTTTATGACAATAATTTAGAAAAGTGGTTGTTTTCAATGAATTATGTATCAAAATAAATAAAAGTTGGCTCATTTAATGACTTATGGTACTATGCTGTAGTATTCAGGGTTGGGGTGAATTACATTGATGATTTTGTCAATTACATTGATTCTAACAACTAGACTAGATCATGAAGCTTGCTTTGGTTCGTATTCAAGCTTTTTAAGGTAGCTCCAACCTCATGTGACTTATCAATACTAATGGTTAAAAGTGGAAAAACTCTATTAATTTCCACTCAATATAGTTTAATTTAATTAATAATCAAAGAAAATATACATGTTGCCACCTTTTTAAAGATGTCAGATATACAAAAACAGAAGTATACACCTACATCAGAAAATCACTCATTTTCGTTAAACAGAATAATAAAAATAGATAAAAACTTGTTGAAATGACAAAATTTAAATATCAACAGTTTTAAAAAAAACCTGCTAATTCATACATATGTATAGATTAATTGTGGATATTAGAGAAACCAATATATAATAGACATTCAGTAGAGGAAATTCCACCATAGGAGTTATTGCCCTTGACAACATTTTTTAAATCATAAATAATTGATTATCGATGGAAAATATAAACCTTTTCAGTATTAATAGTTTACCAGATTTTTTATTATATCTAGTGAACAACATTTCTCAGAAAGTTATATTTCTATCATGCACAAAGTTTAAATTATTAAGAGTTTTGCAAAAACCTATGACATCACATGTTAAAAAAATGGCTTTCAGGCATGAAATTCATTCAGTACATTTTAAGTCATGTTAAGTTTTGTCTGAATGAAATGAACTCTTCCTCAGGTATTTTCCTACCAGTGGCTTTGTCCTCAGGTATGAGAGGGGTTCACACATGAACAAAATTATACCTTACCTATAGTCCTGGGCACTTTGGCCATTCTGCATCAATTATACAGACATAATGCATCTAATTATTGCATAAAACCCCCATGACATAGAATGAAAAAGTCTAACACCATTATTATCAAACAATTTCATTTCATCATTTTCAAACTGAAAGAATGTACTTGAAAATACTTGCATGACCTTTTTTGGAATATATTTACCTGAAATACATTCAATTACTTGTTATTGAAAGCAAAGACAATTGCAAATTCAATTACTTGATAAAGATGTATTGAAATACGGCTAATTACAATTACATTTCTCAATTACCCCCCCCCCCCCCTATCCCTGATAGTATTGTCATGATTGTTATGAACTCTTATAAAAACAGTGCTGTATCATAAACATGTTCAGAAATTACAACATGACTTTTTGGCAATGTCATTGCACTTAGTAAATTCAATCTAAACTAGCTTACTCAAGCTATTTCAAATAGTTTTATATACCTATACACTTTAGTAAAGCTACATCGCTATTACCTAAATAGGTCTATATTGGACCTGTTTATTTACTTTCACGCTTTGTACAATTTTTACAGAGCCTGGGCCTAAGATCCCCATAGAAACAAACTTAACACAAAAGATTATAAATGTACGTACGTTAGTGGTCTTAAAAATCTTGTGGTCAAATATGGATGGTAGTGGGTGATCTTTCGTTGGACTACAGCGCGAAATGAAATGCTCGGAACATAGCCTCGAACAGCTTGTAGGCTTCCAATTCTTCCGACTGACCCGGTTCTCCATATCGCTTTACTTCTTTTATGAACTGGAAACCTGTGTAAAGTCACCTTTTTGTCATTCACAGTCTTCTGGCAGTTCGTTGCACAACAGTACAATTTCCCCATTGTGCTAAAAAGTGTACTTTATGTCAATATGTTATTAAAACTAGTCAATTTGAGGACTGCAACGGAAACAAATATCATATCAAAAATTATCAATTGTAAATCCAGTAATGTAGTTTATGGAGTGTTTTGCAAAATATGAAACAAAACTGTATATGTGGGAGAAACTGGGGTAACTTTATGCCAAAGGCATGTCTTGAATTTGTCATTTATTACACGAGAAACTGATGACCCTATTGCTATTCATTTCTATACGGATTCTCATAGTATTGACGATTATTCTATAATAGGAATTGAAAAACTTTACAAAGATGACATTTATCGTCGCTTTAGAGAAAATTTATGGAAGAAAAAATTAAATACTTAGGTACCACACGAAATAAACAAAAGGGAACATTTTTGTCTTTAATAATTTAAAATGTCTTGTAAGACTTATATGCAAAGAACGTGTTATAATAACTGATTATAACAATATTGATGTATTTACGATTAACTACTTACTGTAATATTTCTTGTTTGTATTCACTTAGGCCAGTAGTTGACTGCTTTGTGAACAAACATTTCTAAAATTCTGTTACATTACTAATACCAAATATTTAATTGCACGCATAGTCATAATTTAGGATATGTCCACGAGGTCGGGTGAGTATTGTTCATTTTATTATTAGACTCTTACCTTTCTCAAATGTTTTTCGCGCAATATCAACTTTGACGTTTATAATACTTACTAATACCAAATACTTAATTGTATGCACAGTCATATTTCAGGATGTGTCCACGAGGTCGGGTGAGTATTGTTCATTTTATTATTAGACTCTTACCTTTCTCAAATGTTTTTCGCGCAATATCAACTTTGACGTTTATAATACTTACTGTGACGTCATAGTACTTTCGTGTATGTAGTCGTGCGTTACGTTGCTATGAGAGATAAACACGACTGAAGAAGACCGGTAACACAGTCGAAATATTTCATATTTCAACAGTGTTTCGAGTTTTATATATATATATATATATATATATATATATATATATATATATATATATACATATATATATATATATATGTGTGTGTGTGTGTGTGTGTGTGTGTGTGTGTGTGTGTGTGTGTGTGTGTGTGTGTGTGTGTGTGTGTAAATCATATCAAACCACGGGAGATTATTGTTATCACATGTTAACAACACCCCCACCGCTTATTCATTTACGTTACTGTATTGTTTGGAATTTTACTTCCTGATATTTTGTAAACAAACTACGTAAAATTGACGTTTGTTTGTGACGTCACATAAGGCGAAGGAAGACATTATACAGTTATTGACTGGGATCGAGGACAACAGATGTTTTGTTTGACTCGAGAACGATCCGTTCGAGGGTCAAACAAAACAGCTTTTGTCCGAGGACCCAGTTAATACGTGCTTTGTTGTACACCTTCATGTTTTAGGTTGTTTTTACTAGGTACACGTGGTTTGTTGACTTTAAACGGGACAGTGTGATTGCGTACAGTTATCACCGATTCCACTAGTTTAAAAGAAAACATGCCTAATCTCCTAATTGATAATTATATTTTTCGTGTATCTGCTCTGCTTTTCATCAACTAAATTCTGTATTTCATCATCAGTCCAATCAGTGAACCTCACCATTACGTAAACAAATCAGCAGACCAAGAATCATGTGACTTGCGTATAACAGCTTTAAAACGAACAAAATAAAAATAAGTAAACTTCATCTTATACAACTCTAGAAAATGATGAACAAATAAATTTTTTATGTTCTTGCTGTCCCTACTTTGAAGAATTAATTGAACTTCATCTTCCGTTGCTGTCGCAATATGTACATCCGCCATTTCTCTTTATCCAAACGGCACGAAAAGATAACTCGAGTTAGCGCCATATGACGTCATCGGTCAACAGTCGATTTTAACAGTTCCCGGTCCAACACTCGCCAGAACAGTAGAAATGTTGGACTTTTTGTGTTGTAATAATTAAAATATATGTAATAGGTGATGTCCACTGGATAAAGGAGTAAACGTGATAAAATTACATAACTTCATTTCACTCAGTTCAAGATTCAATATCAAAATACATTTACAGAAAAAAAGATGATGATTTGACTCTGTAACGGGATAAAATGTATCTTGAATAGTGTTTCTCATGGTAACAAACATTTCAAGATGGTTAAAAAAAAATTGAATTACATTACACATTAGTCAAAGCAGTAAAAATCTGCTTTGTATATCAGTATATAAAATTTGTATAATAGTAAAGGTATATATACATTGTTTTTGCAATTCAACAAGGATTCAACTATTTCAAACATACCCTTATGCAATAATAATGACATGTTTTCATTTTTTACGCCATATAGTGAAAGTGTACCATTCTATATTGATAAATTACTGGAAAAATAGCTTTATTTCATTTCAAAATTAAGGTTGATCTCCCTCGTGCATAACTCTATCCTTGGACGAATTTGGCTCCAGTTTTTGGCACTCTAGTTTTCCTTTTAGCTCTTATAAGTTTATTGTTATTTCGAATTTCCAATATTTCGGCTTGAGCATCACTGATGAGACATTATTTGTCAAAATGCGCATCTGGTGCATCAAAATTGGTACCGTATAAGTTTTACTTTATATAAGTGTTTTTGACAAAAGTGTTACATAGTATTTATTTTTGTTGGTATACGCCTATCCCCTCTAGGACAATGGTAGCGAACATTTATATTCAGAATTGAACCATTCAACGGAGAAGCATGAGGAAATCCCGAGCTGAGATTCAAAAGGCATACAGAGAAAGGTTAAAGGAAAATGACAGTGAGGCGTATCTTGCCATATCGATATCGGATCCAAAATACTGAAATGCCGGTGACCATTGGCATTTGTTGTATTATCTCAACGTAGATAGATTTAATACTCCACTTGGGATTTGAAATTATTATTTTCTGGTTCCAGAAGTCTTACAGTATCAAAATAAACATTAAAAATAATATCATTCTAACTTATCTTTTCTAATTCTGTTACATTCAAAATATAATTTCTTTTTATTAAATTTTCCTCGAACTATATTCAAATGTCATCGTATAATTTTATTCAAACTCTTCATCATATTGTGTATTCAAAACATTAAGTTTGTCGAAAAGTATTTTTGTAACCAAGAAATAAGATAAACATGATATAATCAGTTTTGACTAATTGATTTTAACGAGTATGTTGATATTACCTAATTGTAACGGACATTTGCAGCTAAAAAGTCATCTTTGAGGTACCTTAACTCAGCACGATGCTACACAAAGACGGATTAGGTGTGTTATAAAGTCTTTTACAACCAGATTCTGTGAAACTTGGTAGATAAAATGGCACACTATTTCATAAATAACATGAAAGTCTAATATTTTATTATGCCATTTGTACCTACTTACTGAGAAAGAGTGATATCTATTAGGGATACCATCTGTATATCTTAGTATTACAGAATTTAAAAAACTGCATTACTTGACTATCAAGAGTAACTTTGTCATCAGATCAATATTTCTTAGCGTGGGTAATAATATTCAAAGGGTAATTTTGTTTTATGTATTGTTTTATGTATTTATTTTCTAAACGTAGGTTCTAAATTTATTAACATTCTCAAAGACGTTGACACAACTTGTGTGTAACTGATGATACGACTTTTGGGAAGTGATCTTTATACCGTACCATACTCTGGCCTTCTGGTGGATTCTTTAAACCTTTGTTTAGATTATTTTCTAATTCGATGATCTAAGGCATTGACATTGCCGAATTGAATTTGAGTTGTTATTGAACACAGACTGTTCAGGGGACTCCAGCAAAAAACCCCGACGTTTCCATCTGTATAAATTTAATCCGGTGTTCAAAAAAGGAAAAGAGATTAATGTACCGGTAAATGGAAGTATTTCATTTATATTCGCTGTGCTAAAGATCCCAGTACGAATTACATGTATACTGACCGTGTCAGAAAATATCACACATAAATGCTAATGTAACATTGGAAGTTTAAAATTTCAAAGTTCTTAAAAAGATACCATCATATTCATCATTCATGCTAAGTAGTTATAGATTATGACTCGTTTAAAATTGCTGAGGTAATGAATACACGATGAGATTGTATATAGAGATAATATCAACAGTTCGTCAAGAGAAATGGACAATTTAATCCAGCAACATTGAGATGTTTTTCAGCAACTGTTTGGTGATCAAGGGGCTGTTTATCATGACGTGTCTCATATCAATGGTGTTAGGCCGTTCTTTACTTATAGATTTTATTACAGATAACTCCGTTCGTGATATAGATAGGGTCAAAGAGGCTGTGACCGGACAACAAATGATGCTCACTCAACCAAGATACTTGATGCCACCCCTGATGCTTCCAGAGATCCTTGTTTGCCTGCTGAGGCTACTCTCAATTTTGTATTCTTGTTAGAATTATAAGATTGATCACATGGTCCGTTAACTTTAAATCTTTATATATATATATATATATATATATATATATATATATATAGACATGTATATAAGCACTGAAATGGCCACGACACTGTTGGTTATTTTAAACTCCTTTCAACGCAACCCGCGTCTTTATCAAGAGACATATATTACAAGAAATAACACACACCACGAAAAAATGACAAGCATCAATAATCTACATTGGTAACAAGAATGATATACCGTTGTACTGAGTGAGAAAAATGGTTTCGTTGTAAAGCGTATTTACTGAGGTATAATAGTAGTCTACTTATGTATCTAAGAACCTCGATAAGGATCTCGCTCTGATTAGCTAATAACCAACTCCTCGAATGCAATGCAGGTGCTCATTGGTTAATGTGATACATACATTCTACTTTCACTTTTTAGTTGTTTTTGGTGGTAAGTTTAAATAATGAAATGAATAATAATTGATTATGAATCTTAAGTAAACTGGTCTGAGAACCAATATTTGTCTATAATAGGTGTATATTCATCTTCATTTTTATCTATGCATTTATTCTTTTATCCCTCTCTGTATGTATACATATTTTTATCCTTGCTTTTTTTAAAAGCCCTAATTAGAAATATTTTTCTTTCGACTGAATTGACATTTAATTAACTCAATTATTGATAGCATTACTTAATCTGCACTTGTGAACTTTCAACAGCATTATTATGATATTTTTAGTAATAAAACTTATCATTATTTGTGCCTGTTAGTGCTCTTAATTTGTAATTTGTTCATTGAATTTGTAATGGATTTTAAATCAGTGTTAGTTTTGAATTTTGTGTGTTTTAAAAATCTTGTTTGTGCTTTATTCTGAGACAATTTAATTCAGCCAAATATTGAACTTATTAAATGGGATATGATGTTTGTCATGTTTGTCGTTGTTCATGACTCAATAGGCTACTGTGTCTTAATATTTAAGAATAGCTGTTGTAATTTCCAATTGCCCACAAAAATGTACAAATTTTTCACAATTTTACTCAAGAAATTATATATTGCACTTCCTTCCAGTTTTAACTTCCTACCTGTCTGTCTGTCCTATTTTGCATTTAGTTCATATAAAAAATGTTACAGATATTTTCATGCAATTTCATACACAGATAATGTATAGTATTTAATGATAGTATTTACATACCATAGTAAAAGTTTGCTACTCCATTTCTATACATCTCCGTGAGAACATTCAAAATAATAACATTGACTTTGTCTTTATATTTCTTGATTGTGCATATAGTCAATTTTCTATAATTTTGTGAAGAATTTCTTCTTACTGAATATACAGATTCAACTATTATAACAGATGTTTGTAACCTGTGTTTTGACCATGACCTCTCATTTTTTGGATTTGCATTTTTATTGTATACCCAGGGAGGGTTGTTCATGTCCTATGGTCAGATTTTTAGTATTATAAAAATTGATGGAGACGGAACATCAATCATATATGTATAGTCTTGGTAATGGTTGAGTGTAAATTATATCATAAATGTAATGATTGTTTTTCAGGCCAAGAAATTTACTGGATTCCTTAACTACATAAAACTCCCTACAGAGATACATTGCTGGATCCAGTAAGTGCTCTACCAAGCCCCAATCTTTGCTGCTCACGAAAATATTAACAGCTGTGAAGGAGGAACTTTAAACGTACTGTGCTACTACATATGCCAGAAGTGGTGTTAATCAAATGTGGATTCTAAAAAATTCTATAGAACTTTTAGTAAACTTGAAATCACATAATTTTCCCCAAATCAATAACTTTCAAACCTATGTATTTTCAACACTACACACGACCATTCCTCACGATAAATTAAAGACTAGAATTGTTGATACCATAGACAGTTGCTTCTTCAACAAGATTGGAAAACGGAATTATTCATATCTAGTGATCAGTCATTCAAAAACTTACTTTGTTAAACAACACCCGATTCCACGCACAAGTACTCTGAAGTTGAAATAAAAAATATGCTAGAGTTCCTCATTGACAATATCTTCGTGGTCTTTGGTGATCAGGTCTTCCAACAGTCTGTTGGAATTCCCATGGGCACGAATTGTGCTCCTTATTAGCTGACCTGTTTCTATATTCATATGAAGCAGAATTTATTCAAAAACTTCTACGTGAGAAGAAAAAATCTCTCGCTGTGGCCTTCAATTCGACATTTCTATGACGTTTTGTCCATTAACAATAATAACTTTCATTCATATGTCGATTTGATATATCCCGGTGAGCTCGAAATAAAGGACATGACATAGTCGTCCACTTCTGCTTCATACTTAAATATTTTATTGAAAGTAGACATTAACGGCAAACTAACAACTCAACTGTATGACAAACGGGATGATTTCAGCTTCTCCATCGTCAACTTCCCATATTTATGTAGCAATATTCCATTATCACCTGCATGTGGTGTTTATATATCTCAACTGATTCCATATGCAAGAGGTTTTTCTGTGTATAGTCAGATTTTAAATCGAGGTAAGCTACTGACAAACAAGTTGATGGTACAGGGATTTCAACAGTCTCGATTGAAGTAAGCATTTCGCAAATTCTATGGTCGTTATAACGATCTAGTTCGTCAATACAACTTCGCATTGGGTCAAATGCTGTCTGACGTGTTTCATACCGATTGTTAAGCCGTTCTTGGCACACTGATTTGACTGCGGATAACTCCGTTTACCTGATCAGGATATGGGGCTCACGGCGGGTGTGACCGGTCAACAGGGGATGCTTACTCCTCCTAGGCACCTGATCCCACCTCTGGTGTGTCCAGGGGTCCGTGTTTGTCCAACTATCTATTTTGTATTGCTTGTAGGAGTTATGAGATTGATCACTGTTCGTTATCTTCAACTTGCATTCAAATCATTAAATAACAAATTAAAATATCTCACTGTAGCTATGTTACTCAGATTTTTTAAATATCTTCCTGCATTGGAACCAGATGAGATCAAGCTTCCAAATTTTCGGAAGATTGTAGCCAACATAGTCAGCACTTATGGTACATTTAACCTATTTATGTTGATTATGATGAATTAAAATTTATTTTCTTCTTTATCTAAACATCTCAATGTTACTATAAAGATGAACTGAAAGTGTTACCTGATAGTTTGAATTTACTGTTGGAAACCCATGGGAGGTAAAAGAAGTGCAACCGAATGTTTTGTCTATTAACAATAATAACTTTCATTCATATCCCTGTGAGTTCGAAATAAAGGACACTACAGAGTCGTCAATTTCTGCTTCATACTTAGATATGCTTACTCCGTCTAGGCACCTGATCCCACTTCTGGTGTGTCAAGGGGTCCGTGTTTGCCAAACTATCTATTTTGTATTGCTTGTACGAGTTATGAGATTGACAGAGGAACACATGATAATATGCATAAGGATTAGCATGTGCTCTGATTTATGTATGCTTTCAGAAATTTCAGATTTATATATACTTCCAGAAATTCCTAAAACAAAACAGTTGTTACTTATATATATTCATTGTATTTTCAAACTTAAAAATTTACAGATTGGGACAGAAAACTATTTACATCACTTTTAAACCCTAGACCATGATATCAAAATTGTCTCTTGATCGCCACATTGTATCGTATGAGAAGATCAAATACACTGACTATATTCTATGTTTACTGAAGCTCTAACATATCAAATGTAAATATCCCATATATATATATATATATATATATATATATATATATATGTGTGTGTGTGTGTGTGTGTGTGTATGTATGTATGCAAGGTGTAGATAACGAACAGTAATCAATCTCATAACTCCTACAAGCAATACAAAATAGATAGTTGGGCAAACACGGACCCCTGGACACACCAGAGGTGGGATCAGGTGCCTAGGAGGAGTAAGCATCCCCTGTTGACCGGTCAAACCCGCCGTGAGCCCCATATCCTGATCAGGTAAACAGAGTTATCCGCAGTCAAAATCAGTGTGCCAAGAACGGCTTAACAATCGGTATGAAACACGTCAGACAGCATTTGACCCAATGCGAGGTTGTATTGACGAACTAGATCGTTATAACGACCATAGAATTTGCGAAATGCTGACTTCAATCGAGACTGTTGAAATCCCTGTACCATCAACTTGTTTGTCAGTAGCTTACCTCGATTTAAAAACTGACTATACCCAGAACAAGCTCTTGCATATCGAATCATTTGAGATATATAAACACTATATATATATATATATATATATATATATATATATATATATATGGAGGAGCAATAGTCATATAGAGGATAAGAACGTTTATGTAAAACTACCAGATAATCCTGATATAAAAATATTTTGAGGAATTTAAAACAGATGTGCCGAAAACACGGACACTTGTTATATGAAAAACAATTTCACTATTTAACAAACTTTGAAATGAAAACTAGTAATTTCTATGGGCTACCGAAAATACACAAAAGCAACCACATCAAGACCGCTATTGAAGAACAAAATCAAACATACATAACTACTAGTGAACCTATGGATCTAAAACTACGACCAACTGTGGCTGGACCTACATGTCCAACACTCAGACTCAGTAATTTTATAGATATTTTGTTAAAGGATCTATGCCAAAAAGTTCCTAGCTACATTCGGGATACTCAATTGAATTGAGGCGTCCCATACAAAAATAAAGTAAAACAGATGCATAAAATGGCCTTTCGTGTTTTATATGGAAAATATTTCATGGAAAATATCCGAGAACGAAACGACGTTTAAACCGATACCCAGTAGGCTTCCATATTTTCATCGAGGCATGTGTTTAACATCACGAGACTATCACGTGACATTATATATTTAGAACCAACACAAATTATTGTGATAATTACAAAAGTGCAACGATATCGGTTACATGCAGGACGACCTTTTTAATATTGAAAAACAGAACCTCCTTTACATTAACTGAAAAGTTTTGGGAGCAAGTTCTCCGATAGAAGGAAGTTTAAAATGTATCTAATGCAGCATATTTCTTAATTTTAGAGAGTAATAGCAAGAGATTATCAGATGCAGAAAGGGTTTGTTTCTTTTTGTGTCAGAAGTTGCTCTCAACACTTTTCTGATATATCAATGTGATAAGAATATAAATATATAAATATCAAGCACCACCATACACTGTACATCGTTGCAGTTTTACATTTACTGCAGCTGGTCGCAATAATTATGTAAATTAAACGCAGTGCTAATCCGAATCAGGAGAATATGTTGGGGCGATTTCAAGGTAACAATATAAAATGAACATCACCTTCGTGCAAACTAGATATGATAAATGCAGAGTGATTTGATATGAAAAAGAAATAATATATGAATATATGATAAGCATTTGACAAGAACATTTTTCATGTATACTGCTTATTACTTGATAACGGTAGTAAATAACGACATACTATTATGACACTTTCTCCGCAATACAACTGTAAGAACTTGTACGTCGTGACGTACGTTTTTATTGTGACGTCATATGGTGCGAAGTGCACTGAGGTACATTTATATACAGCACTGTAATTGTTCTCGGGAAGCCTTAACTGAACTGAGTAGTAGGGATTTTAACAAACTCCCAGAAATTGTAGATCAGAATACCTTACTTGTAACGTTTGATTTAACGAGTTTATATACAAATATCCCACATGACTTTGGAATAGAGGCTATAACGTTTTGGATAGAAAAACACCCGGAACTTACCTCAAGAAATTTCTCAATGGAATTTATTATAGATTCCATAAAATTCATTTTGGAAAACAACATATTTCATTTTGATGGCGAATTCTACAAACAAATCAAAGGAACAGCTATGGGAACTAAAATGGCCCCTGCATACAGCATTTTAGTAATGGGATATTTCGAAGAAATGCAAGGTGAAGGTAACGAACAGTGATCAATCTCATAACTCCTATAAGCAATACAAAATAGATAGTTGGGCAAACACGGAACCCTGGACACACCAGAGTTGGGATCTGGTGCCTAGGAGGAGTAAGCATCCCCTGTTGACCGGTCACACCCGCCGTGAGCCCTATATCGTGATCAGGTAAACAGAGTTATCCGCAGTCAAAATCAGTGTGCCAAGAACGGCTTAACAATCAGTATGAAACACGTCAGACAGCATTTGACCCAATGCAAGGTTGTATTGACGAACTAGATAGTTATAACGACCATAGAATTTGCGAAATGCTGACTTCAATCGAGACTGTTGAAATCCCTGTACCATCAACTTGTTTGTCAGTAGCTTACCTCGATTTAAAAACTGGCTATACGCAGAACAAGCTCTTGCATATCGAATCAGTTGAGATATATAAACACCATATGCAGGTGATAATGAAATATTGCTACATAAATATGGGAAGTTGAAAAGTCGAAAAGTCAATGAGGAAATGAGTCAAGAGCTTGGACAAAATCTGAGGAATTCATGGAAAAGATATCTAGATGACTGTTTTATATTTTGGGAAAAATCCGAAGAATATCTGATCAAGTTTCACAATTTGTTGAATACGTTCTATCCAAATATCCAGTTTACCATGGGATACAGTGATACTTCGATTCCCTTTTTGGACATCAAGGTGATAAAACATGAAACCAACATCCTAACTGATATATTTTACAAAGAATTTCAAATCATGTCATCCTACACACACTAAAAGGAATATCCCGTACAATTTGGTCAGAGGGATTTGCACTATTGTTAAAGATGAAAATACTAAAGACCAAAGACTGGCGGAATTGAAAATATTTCTTACTGCGCAGAATTATCCGGAAACACTCATTCTTTCAGCCATAAATGAAGCAAAGAAAATTCCACAGCATACACTCAGAACAACAAGAGAAAAAGAACACGATCCTTTCCTAATACCATTCATGACAACTTACAACCCAAAACATATAAATGTCTTTCAGGAAGCTAAGAAGAATCTTACAGTTATCGAGCGTGATTTAGAACTTCAAAAAATTACTCCCAAATCCAACCTACTTAACAGCCAAAGACAACCATCAAACTTGAAAAAATTATTAACAAAAGCCAAATTCAATTCAACGCTGAAAAAACGCAGTTTCTACATTTGGTGACTCAAGGTATGGTACATGTCCCTTCCTAAAAACAGGACCTTCTATTACTTTTAAATGCGGGAAATATTTTACTGTAAATGATAACATGTCATGCATGTCGAAAAACTTACTATACTGCATTATTTGCAACGGGTGTGGCGAGGAATATATTGGACAAACAGCCAGGATGCGTGTCCACCGCCAACAAATTAAATCCCAGTACAAGAAATACCCCATGCAGCGAACACTTTGACACCTGTGCTAGAGGCAACTACAGCGTATTTCCATTTTATAAACTTAAAACAGAATCAACGTCCATGAGACTTGCTAAAGAAAATTATTTCATTAAACTGTTTTCTCCCAAACTAAACAAACTTTAATCAATGCATATAAGAAAATTTCTGATTGTTAAACTTCTTAATAAAATTCATCAACTTTTATCATGTAAATGTCCATGCTTATTTTGCCCAAGTCACCTTTCCCGAATTTTTGTATTATGACGTCATGTATCTATTCCTTCCTCGCAAAGACTAGCATGACGTCACAATAGACGTCTCTAAGATAAACAATTTTGTATTCATTATTAATTTGTATTCACTTGAGGATGGATGTTAAAATCCAGAAAGCGCTAGTGATTCAAATATATTTTGGAATTGTATATTTTCCTGCTTTTTTTATTGAATTATATATATATATATATATATATATATATATATATATATATATATATATATATATAATCATTCACCTGTCACTGAACTATTGACTATTTACTGTCTTAAATAGTGAATAAACATGTATATGTGTGATTATAGTGTTCAAGAAATTTGGAATACAGCGAGGGTTCTGGGGGATACAAAATGTGGCCCCTGAATGATATCCCAAAGATGTGGGATTTTTTCCCCCTAATGACAATGAAAAAATAAATTTAAGTTTACTTAAGAATTTTTATAGTAATCAATAAGTATCCTTCTTGAAGGGCATAGTCTGAGATATTGTATGGTTAAGCATGATGATGGTTATTTTGTCCCGTGTCTGAGGACAGGCAGAGATTGACAAATCAGATTCTAACAATTAAAATTCCGGCCATGTGGTGCGTCACTCTGCCTCTTCTCCCACCTACAGCTTTGGAGGACGGACGTTTTTTCAAGTTTGTGAGTTATTGGTTAGCAAGTACTGTATTTGGTGAGTAAAATTATTTTATCATGTCTTCAATGGGCAAAACTTCGGTCGTCATTCTAGGTCACTCAATTGTACGTCGTTTTCACGAATTTTTGAAGCATGGTGACGATATCAGATATTCTGAAAATCTTGGTCTTGAAAGAACGCATTCCGTTTTGTACAGGGGTGTAGGTGGAAGGAAAGTTCACGATATACTATCTAAGGATATAGAGAAAGTCGTTGAATTAGGTCCCGAGATAGTTGTTTTGATGATTGGGGAGAACGATATTGTTCCTAGTACAGATCCTGCATTGTTGGCTGCAAAAATTGAAGCGGTGGTGTCGGTGATGCATCGCCGTTATAAGGTTGGGAAGATAATTGTCTGCAAATTATTGCCAAGATTTAAGATTAATTTTGGATACAATGAAATAGCAGACAGTGTGAATGTAATACTGAGAGCCGCATTGCCATCACTAGGTTATTGTGTGTTTTGGGAACACGGGAATTATTTCATTTCTCCCTGTGAAGGAGATTGTAGTCGGAAATTCGTTTGTGACGGAGTTCACTTGAATAAACAAGGGAATGTTCATTTATTTAGGAGTGTAAGGGGAGCGTTAATTTCAGTGGGAAAAAAGGTTTTCTAGAAAATGGAGCAAGATTTCAGATTTATTCTTTTGTTGCATATAGCATTTAGGTATGGTTAGTAACATGTATATGTGTTCATTGTGGTACTAAAAAAAAAAAAAATCTCGTACCAGTAAATTTGTAAGGTATTATTTAGAAATGTTAAAGTTACCAGAATTTTGTGATCCTTACAGTACTTGAGGCAAGACCTAAGTACAAGTTTCAGGCAGTCATTGTACTTGCCATTTTGTACCCGCTTGGGTTTTCGTTTCAACTTTTACCATGTTTTTCCTGGCGATTTTTCCATCGATTTTATTTGATTTATCTAGGAATGTATATTAATGAGTTTCAGATTTATCCTTTTTGTGAAGAATAATCGTTGGGAAAATTTCTGCCATTTATTTCTTACGGTATTAGTTGATTACTAAAATTCTGTGAGTTTTTACAGTACTTAAGGCATGACCTAAGTACAAGTTTCAGGCAGTCATTGTACTTGCCATTTTGTACCCACTTGGGTTTTCGTTTTAGTTTCAACTTTTACCATGTTTTCCCTGGCGATTTTTCCATCGATTTTATTTGATTTATTTAGGAATGTATATTAATGCGTTCCAGATTTATCCTTTTTGTGAAGAATAATCGTTGGGAAAATTTCTGCCATTTATTTCTTACGGTATTAGTTGATTACTAAAATTCGGTGAGTTTTTACAGTACTTAAGGCAAGACCTAAGTACAAGTTTCAGGCAGTCATTGTACTTGCCATTTTGTACCCGCTTGGTTTTTTCATTTCAGTTTCCACTTTTACCCTGGCGATTTTCCATCGATTATATTTGATTTATCTAGGAATGTATCACAATGCGTTCCAGATTTATCCTTTCTGTAAAGAATAATCGTTGAGAAAATGCCTGCCAATTTATTTGTACGGTATTAGTTGATTACTAAAATCTGTGTGTTTTTACAGTACTTAAGGCAAGACCTAAGTACAAGTTTCAGGCAGTCATTGTACTTGCCAATTTGTACCCGTTTGGGTTTTTCGCTTTAGTTTCAACTTTTACCCTGGAGATTTTTTCATAGGTTTTTATTTGATTTCTCTAGGGATAGAAGTAGAATATTCTCAGGTTTATTACGAAGTACAATGTAGTGACAGTCTACACTCAAGGGCAGATATTTACATGTCCGCGTGGAAGTGACGTTTGCGTCACGCGTCCACTGGTACCAGTGAGAGAATGACTTTGAACGTAATTAGTTCATATTAACTTTGTGATTTGGTTCTATCCACGTGCATGCACACCCGTTTTTGATTGATCAATGATTCAATGTTTTTTCGTTTTCTATCATCACTTAAATTTATCGTTAAAATATGCCTATTAAACTCATTGTTCCAAATTGTTGCTTCAGAAAGAAATTGTTACATTTTAGGTTTATTGCTTATGGTAATTGTAGAGTTTAATAGTTCGATACCGAATTGTAAATTCCTTCTATTCATGGTATTATCTATATTTGAGGTATGAAGTATTATGATGAATGTGTTGACGATCTTTCTACAAGAATTCGATTCTCAGATTATTGTATGATCACCACGACCAGTTTATTGCATAGTCGAAGAACAATTAACAATACATAGTCGTCTTTATGCAAGGCATTAAAGCCTACTCGGTGATTTGGCACGGCAATAGGTGAAACGACTTCAAATGTGGTGATTTATTACTGATGTCAGCGCTTCGTTTTATGTAGCTAGTAGTCCTTACAAAGTGGCATCTGTTCAAGAGAAGCTGATTAATTGCTTTTGCAGTCGCACAATGGGGGGTGCGATTTGCTTGCATTAAGGGAAAATTTTGGTTTAGTTTGAAAACAATATTGGTTTTTTCTTTATTGTGATATTTCCGGGATAACTTTTGTTATCAGCTGTAATCGGTACAGGGTGTCTGTAACTAGTGTAAGTACAGAATCAGGCGATTAGCCACCATTAGGAGAAAAGATTCAGTTTCTATCACTTTAGTTTATTGCTTTTCAATAACATTACCATTTGTAGTTATGCATACTTAATTGTTTGTATAATGTATTTTCAAAATATTGGCATGTGATGTACACACGCAAAAGTCATGGTATTACTTGCATCTTCTAGGCATTCATATTTAACTTAACACAGATTATGTTAAATATATGGATATATTCTTCTGTCTCAATTTACAATTCTGTAGGTATATTTACTAGCATTATGCCAGGAAAAAGAAGCAAACCCCAGCAATCCAAAACAAACCAGGCGAAACGACCTCGACGTGGCCAAAACAAAAGAGGAGAACGAGAACTTTCTACTGATGCTGTGACAGGGGATGTCAGCACTTCACCAACCACTATTCCTCCTGAAACTTTGGCAGCATTGACCCAAGCCATAACAAAGTCGGTTACAGAGAAAGTGTTAGCAGAGATAAAACCATTGCTACAACAGCAGGGGAGTATCTCTGTTCATAATGAAGGGTCAGATTGTCAAATGATAAGTAGGTCAGGGAGTGCAAACATTTCTGGTTTGGTATCAAGTGCTGTGGTTGAACACAGTTCACAGATTGTTGGTACTGAATGCCCATCTTTAGCAAATGCAGGTAAGAAGGCAGGATTTGTAAGCTTTTCTGTACCAATAGAGGCAAAGGTTTCAGACAAAATCAAATCAAAAATTTGGTCAAAACAGTATGTTGATATGGCTCTGTTGTTAAAAAAGGAAAAGGGAAAAAGTAAATATTCTATCAAAGTTGAAGAACAAGATCAGTCAGGTAAGGTGGTGATTCACAATATGAGGTCCGAAAATGATGACGATGTAAGGGATGGCTCCTTATCCCTGAATGACTGGGTAACGGCATGGAATAGGTATGCAACAATATATTGCATTAAGTATACATCTGCACAACCAAAACTTGCAAAACATATGGAATCTGTTAAGCAGATTGCAGAAGACAAGGGGGATTGGAGAAAATATGATAAGGAGTTCAGGGAACTCATAGAACAAGGTGAGGTAGAATGGGGTGACGTCCATATGGAGATATATGTTAATGCTCGCCCCAAGCAATCTGAGAAAAGGTTGAGCAAAATTGCAACAGAGCGTTCAACATTGGGTAAGTATGAGGAAATTCCTCATGGAGCATGCTTTGCCTTTCACAAAGCTGGGAGATATTGTACCCTAGGTGCTTCTTGCAAATTTCAGCACAGATGTTTTAATTGTGGTGGCATCCATCCAATTTATTCATGTAAAAATCTGCTTCAACGGCCATTTCGTTTCTTGGACAGAGCTAGAACCCAAAAATCATTTCAAAGTAATGGAAAACAAACTTACACAGGTAATTATAAATCCACAAAGGCAACCTATTCCACAAAAGGGTCCAACGCCAATAAATCCCAGTAGGTTAGAGTATTGGTTAGTGGGGTATGACAACATAGAAACTGAATTTTTAGTTAATGGTTTTAGATATGGTTTTAGTATTGGTTATACAGGGGAAATTGAAAATATCGTTTCTAAAAACTTGAAATCAGCAAATGACTTACCAGATGTTATCAGCAAGAAGTTAGAGAAAGAGATATGTTTGGGTAGAATTATGGGTCCTTTCACAGAAAAGCCATTGCCAGTTTTACATTGTTCCCCCTTAGGTCTAGTTAACAAGAAAACAGAGGGTGAGTACCGTATGATTCATCATCTGTCATATCCAGAAGGTAAATCGGTCAATGATGGCATCCCAGAAGAGTCATTTGTTCAATACTCTTCTGTTGAGGATGCTATTCAGTACATTAAAAAGTGTGGGAAAGGATCATATTGTTGCAAAACAGATATTTCTAATGCATTTAGGATTATCAATTTACATGCATCCCAGTTTAAATATTTTGGTTTTACATGGCAAGGTAATTGGTATTTTGACACATGTCTTCAGATGGGTTGCAGTTCTTCTTGAAGCATATTTGAAAGGTTTAGTACGGCGGTTCAGTGGATAGCACAAGAAAAATTAGGTATAAAATTTATGACTCATGTATTAGATGATTTTCTAATTGTTGATAAATCTGCCACAGAATGCCGCAAAAAACTTGAGACATTCTTAACAGTTTGTGCTTACATAGGTATACCTATGGCTAAGGATAAAACATTCGGTCCAGACAAGATAATGACTTTTCTGGGTTATGAATTAGATACTGAGATGATGGAGGCACGGCTACCTATTGATAAAGTTAGAAAATGTAAGGATGCAATTGAGGAGATTTTGCCTTGCAAAAAGATTACTTTGAAGGATATGCAATCAGTGATTGGTCTTCTTAATTTTGCTTGTAATGTGGTCTTGCCAGGAAGAGCATTTCTAAGGCGACTTATCAATACCACTGTTGGCATTACAAAATCATATTATCGCATTAGATTAAACAAAGAGGTAAAAGCAGATTTACATACTTGGTTGGCCTTTTTGGATCAATTCAACGGTAGGTCAGTTTTCTTACCGGATAGGTGGGTAGATTCCAACGAATTGAAATTGTATACAGATGCTTCAGGATCTATTGGATATGGGGCAGTGTTAGGAGGACATTGGTTCTATGGTACTTGGGATGTTAATTGGAAAAAATGTAATATTACTCTCTTGGAATTTTATCCAATAGTTTTAGCTCTTAAAGTATGGAGTCATATTTTGAAAAACAAATGTATTTATTTTTACACAGATAATTATGCTCGTGCATATCATTAACAAACAATCATCGAAAGATAAATGTATAATGTATCTGGTGAGAGAGTTAGTGCTCATTTGTCTGCAGTCTAACATTTTGTTTCAAGCTAGGCATCTTAGTACCAAAGAAAATACTCTATGTGACTGTTTGTCTCGTTTGAAGGTTCAGCAGTTCCATCAGTTGGTTCCTTGGATGGACAAAGAACCGATGTTGATTCCTCAGCTGCCAGCCTTACCTCCTTAGAACCAGTCTTGAGGAATCTGTTGAATGCAACATTGGCACCAGCTTCCACTCAGGCATATAAAAGGGCATGGGCTACTTTCAGAAATTTTGCAAACAAATTTCATATAAGTAATGATCTTCCATTGTCTCAGGATACTTTGGCATTGTTTATCTCTTATTTATTTGCTGAAGGTTATGCAGCCTCTTCTATTGTGTCATTTATTTCATCAATAGCATATATACATAGAATCAATAACTTGCCCGACAATACGTCATGCTTCCTTGTTCAAAAACTGTTAAGTTCTTGTCGCAAATCAAGACCTTCAATGGATATTCGTTTACCAATAACAATTGCAGTGCTACATAAAATCTGTGGGGCATTAGAAAATACAGTGTCAAATATTTATAAGAAAGTACTATTTCAAGCAATGTTTTTATTGGCTTTCCATGGGTTCCTCAGAATAGGAGAAATAACATCAAGTTGTACTGCTAATCATATCTTGCAAATGTCACAGGTTACTTTTCTAATAAGTAAAATTTTGATTCACTTTCAAAATTATAAACATTCTGGTGGTAAAGTCTTTACACTTACAATCAATTCGTGCAACTCTTTTAAATATTGTCCAGTCGGGGCATTAGATTACTACTTAAAAATGAGAGGGAGGCGTGAAGGGCCCCTTTTTTGCTACCCCCCAAATATCCCTGTCTCAAGGCACGAATTCTCAAACATATTAAAAGAGAGTCTCATGTTTTGTAATTTGGATGTTAATAGATTCAAAGGACATTCTTTTCGAATTGGAATGGCCTCTTACTGTGCATCACGGGGGATGAGTGATAGTCAGATTAGATTCCTGGGCAGATGGAAATCAGATGCATTTAAATCTTACATACGACATGTGACACCATGTTGATATATGTCTGGGTTGAAGTGGAGCTAAAAGGCAAATCTCAGTTTCTTTACATGTGCAGGACCTTGACTTCCAAGTGTGTTTCAGGATTATTACCTAACGGGGACATATGCTTAAGTCATTGTTAATACTTAGGCTGGTAAATGTTCAAGCTACACACATATATGACGGTGGTGAAATGACAGTGAGAAATGTTACATGCGATGTACTGTTTGTATGGGGCATATGTTTATCCCTTATCAAGAACATTTATGCCTGAGTCATTTGTTAATACTCAGGATCACATACAAACCAAATCCTCAAATGACGGTAATACTTTGATTTTGTTGTAACGAGGGCATATGTTTATCTCTCAAAGAGCAATTTTATCATTATTATTATTGAGTTGTAATAGATACATGTATATTTTCCTACATGTCTCATGGACAAGTTGTGTTTCTGTTGTAGTATGGGACATATGTTTATTCCCATATTGCAATGTCCAAATTATGTAATTGTTACCCACTACTGATAATTTTATGGTTTGATGTGTGTTGCCACAGTTTTCCTTCATGGGTCTGAACTTTCCCTGTTTCGGTCAAGTCAGTGGCGTTTTCAGACCCATTTTCATAATTTTTCGGTTAAGTCTAAGTTTTAATTACTGGAAATTTGGATTATCTCCCTTTACAAAATTGGTTTATTTTTCATATTTACATTTTGTGTCTGTTAAAATTATATGACATTGTTAATAATACTTTTGAGAATTTCAAACAAATTATTAAACCTCACAAAGGTGGCAACACACGACAAACTGTTCTTCAGGCTTTTTAGCTCACCTGAGCTGAAAGCTCAAGTGAGCTTTTCTGATCACCCGTATTCCGGCGTCCGTCCGTCTGTAAACTTTTCACATTTTCAACTTCTTCTCAACAACCACTGGGACAATTTCAACCAAAGTTGGCACAAAACATCCTTAGGTAAAGGGAATTCTGAATTGTTAAAATAAAGGGCCAGGCCACCTTCCAAGGGGAGATAATCAAGAAAAGGTAAAAATAGGGTAGGGTCATTAAAAAATATTCTTCTCAAGAACCACTGGGCCAGAAAAGATGAAATTTATAGATAAGCTTTATTAGGTAGTGCAGATTCTAAATTGTTAAAATCATGGTCCCCGGGGATCGGATGGGGCCACAATAGGGGGTCAAAGTTTTACATACAAATATATAGGGAAAATCTTTAAAAATCTTCTTCTCAAGAACCACTGAGCCAGAAAAGCTGAGATTTATATGAAAGCTTCCTTATATAATACAAATTCTAAATTGTTAAAATCATGGCCCCCGGGGGTCGGATAGGGCCACAATAGGGGGTCAAAGTTTTACATACAAATATATAGGGAAAATCTTTAAAAATCTTCTTCTCAAGAACCACTGAGCCAGAAAAGCTGAGATTTATATGAAAGCTTCCTGATATAATGCAGATTCTAAATTGTTAAAATCATGGCCCCCGGGGGTCGGATGGGGCCACAATAGGGGATCAAAGTTTTACATACAAATATATAGGGAAAATCTTTAAAAATCTTCTTCTCAAGAACCATTGGGCCAAAGAAGTTCATATTTACATAAAAGCTTTCTGACATAGTGTAGATTCAAGTTTGCAAAAACCATGGCCTCCAGGGGTAGGTTTGGGGCCATAATAGGGACTACGGTTTTACATGCAAATAGATATGGAAAATCTTCTGATATGGACCAAGGTGACTCAGGTGAGCGATGTGGCCCATGGGCCTCTTGTTATTCATTAGAGGAGGATACGATATGGTGATTTTATTGATGAGAGGATTTTGGAAAGAAAGAAGCAAATTAATGGGTTACTGGGCAATAAAAAGACTTATTGCATTAATATAAATAAATTTAAGTTTCCTCCTTGAAGGGCATAGTCTGAGATATTGTATGGTTAAGCATGATGATGGTTATTTTGTCCCGTGTCTGAGGACAGGCAGAGATTGACCAATCAGATTCTAACAATTAAAATTCCGGCCATGCGGTGCGTCACTCTGCCTCTTCTCCCACCTACAGCTTTGGAGGACGGACGTTTTTTCAAGTTTGTGAGTTACCTCCTTCCGCCCCTCCTCCGCCAATTTTTGTTGTTATTTGAAATTTGTAAAGTGTTTTCAGACCCATTTTCATAATTTTTCGGTTAAGTCTAAGTTTTAATTACTGGAAATTTGGATTATCTCCCTTTACAAAATTGGTTTATTTTTCATATTTGTGTCTGTTAAAATTATATGACATTGTTAATAATACTTTTGAGAATTTCAAACAAATTATTAAACGTCACAAAGGTGGCAACACATGACAAACTGTTCTTCAGGCTTTTTATTCATTAGAGGAGGATAAGATATGGTGATTTTATTGATGAGAGGATTTTGGAAAGAAAGAAGCAAATTAATGGGTTACTGGGCAATAAAAAGACTTATTGCATTAATATAAAGGTATTTTATTTTCTTCTTTTTTCATATAAATTTAAATCATAACAAATAATTCTAAAATTATTTGAGGTTCAGCTGCGTTATTCTGATTTTTGGATATACATGTCCGTCAGTCTGTTACCTTTATTGATGAGAATGAAATTGAATAGGAAAGGAATTTATTCAGCTGAACATAGTGGCTTATGGACCATGTAAATGTCAAATGATTGGTCTTTTTCATATTGTATTTTGTTAATTAAGTTGAAATATACATTGTAAAAGATTTACGAGATACAAATCAAATGTGTGAATTTTCTAAATTATGTATTGGTGGTAGACAGTGAATAAATATTTAAATTGCCTTCTTTTTTGTGGTTTGTATAACTTTCTAAAGGAAGTTCTTATCTGCAAGTATCCAGTTGTCTAGAAACATTTAAGGCTTTGAATATGTAACTAGGACAAATAATGTATGTAATTAAGGTTCAGAGATATATAAAAGTAGTTGGTAAAGAGTATGTATGAAAGGTTCTGAAATAGTCATGAAGGTTCTTACATATTGCTAGTGTTCAAGTAAACAGCAGTTTTTAACATGTCATAGTTTCATAAGAATTAATCGCAAAAAATGGTACTTTTTAATCCCTACTTTATATTGAATATCATATACAATGTTTTAAAAGTTAAGCAGTTAATATTGAGGCGTTTTTAATTCTTTTTTTCAGAGAGACATCGTCTTAAACTAGACGATTGCCGTAAAATAATTAATGCATATACACTGTAAGGCATTTGTTCTAAGGGTAGGTTTCATGATTTACCAACAAAATATTTTTCTTTAGAACCACATGTCTTGTGATTAAATTTTATTCTTCAATTCTTGCATTTTATTTAGGGAATTATGCCACATGCTAAAATGGAAGCAGCAGTTGAGGTAAAAATGTAATGGTATTTAAAATGAAAATATGAATGTAAAATTA
The DNA here is from genome assembly GCF_947568905.1 of Ostrea edulis. Lineage (NCBI taxonomy): Eukaryota > Metazoa > Mollusca > Bivalvia > Ostreida > Ostreidae > Ostrea > Ostrea edulis. Next base: position 32,085,896 of record NC_079167.1, on the reverse strand, counting down.
CCATACCAGTTTATTATGTGATATCTTTTTTTCAATACTACTGATGTTGGTGGATTTTTAATGTGTGTCACCTGTAACATGGAAAAGGTATATATGTATTATAGTGTGTATAGTCTTATGTATTGAGGATGTTTCTTTTACACAAAATGATTTCATTTAATCCTTGTTCCTATCATGTCATAGGACACAGTGTGAAATTCCACAAGAAAGAAAGGAAGAACAAGAAGTAATTACCAATAGTTCATGATTAGGGTATGAATAACCATACTTCTAACAGTGATCTAGGATGGAAAATCATCCAGACTAGGAATTATATTTCCAGTTGCTGAAAGGACGTAATGAATTTGAGTTTAATGGGGAAACGGATGGGTTTCTTTCCTTTGTTTCATTGACTTTACAATACAGATTCATGAAATGAAAGGTGAAGATGAAGTGATGCTTAAAGGGGATATTCCCCATCAACAATATGTTCAACAAGTCGATTTCTAGCTTGAAATGTTTCCATTCTATACCAATGTCTAAGGTGTGTGTGTGTGTGTGCATGCGTGTGATATTTACATGAAAGTATGTACAGGTTGTAGTACTTAGGATCTTTACTCATGATCTTATTCAAATGTAATTTAATATCTGCAAATTCAAGATATTTCTATATTATAGAGACCTCCATTCAGAAGCAAAGAAGAGTTCGCCAATGGTAAGAAAATCTCAATGATCAGATGATACTGTAACTAGATGACACCTATTTTAAAAAAAAAAGCTAATAAAACATATACGGATTGATCATTTTATTTTTTCAGATCAATTTTCATTGTTACCAATGATCAAGGCCTCCCACCATGTTCTCCAAAAAATCAAGCAGGACACTCGAAACCATGTTTGGGGGGGGGGGGGGGGGGTCCTTTATAGAAAGGACTTTATTCATTATTAAACAACTGTCTGAATGATAAAGGTATTTTATAAATTGTGAAACCTGTCTAATTGGACATACTCTGGGAGACAAATTGATATATCTAAGAACCTTCCTGTGTATATTTACATACAGAGGAAAGTTCTTAGACATATTTATATCATACAGAGGAAACTTCGTAGATAATTATAAGCAACATTCTTCGTCATAAAAGGGTTCAGTCGTGTATTCCAACTTATTTCAAGTTCAAGTCTACACCCTGTATTTCCTACAGCTATACTTCTACTATTGCATCCGAACTTTTTAATTATAAACAAACTTTGCAGTGCTTAGATATAGACCATCTTATACGTAATCCACCAACATGTTCTTGTTCTTCATCTTCTTTCAACTACAGACCAGCTGGACATGTCATTACTGGTGATGTTGATATAGTTGAAAATGAGGACCTCAAATCACTTATTCTTAAAGGTCCTAAATACAGAGAACCTCGGTCTTTTAATTGGCGACAGAACTTCATCTCTATTATAAGTTCTGTTGAAGATTATGCCAGACGATGGGCTAAATATGAAAAAGAAGAACTTGATACATTGTCAGAATGGCTTAAAAGCATAAGAGGGATATTAAAATCCCGCATTAGACACATGAAAACAAAAGTACGTACCATCTATCCTTCTGTGTTTAGTAAACCAGAAGTGATAAAAGAATTAGATAGGTTACATGAGGAATATGTTTTGGTTCCAGCTGACAAAGCTAGTAACAACATTGTCTTTGTTTGTAAGGCTCATTATTACAACTGTATTTTAAACGAACTTGGCATTAATTCCACTTTTGGTAATCATACTTATACTCCAACTGCCCTTTCAAAAGACGAAATTCTTCAAAACCATGCTTCAGTTTTAGACACATTTAATATTCCAGTCAATGGGTCGAATGAATATGAGTTACCGTACCTATACTGGATTCCTAAACTACATAAAAACCCTTACAAACAAAGATACATTGCTGGATCCAGTAAGTGCTCTACCAAGCCCCTATCTTTCCTCCTCACGAAAATGTTAACAGCTGTGAAGGAGAAACTTCAAACTTACTGTGCGACTACATATGCCAGAAGTGGTGTTAATCAAATGTGGATTCTAAAAAATTCTAAAGAACGTTTAGTAAACTTGAAATCACAGAATTTTTCCCAAATCAATAGCATTAAAACCTATGACTTTTCAACACTATACACGACCATTCCTCACGATAAATTAAAGACTGGACTTTTTGACATCATAGACAATTGCTTCTTCAACAAAAACGGAAATATTCATATCTAGTGATCAGTCATTCAAAACCTTACTTTGTTAAACACCACTCTGATTGCACGCACAAGTACTCTGAAGTTGAAATAAAAAATATGCTAGAGTTCCTCATTGACAATATCTTCGTGGTTTTTGGTGATCAGGTCTTCCAACAGTCTGTTGGAATTCCCATGGGCACGAATTGTGCTCCTTTGTTAGCTGACCTGTTTTTATATTCATATGAAGCAGAATTTATTCAAAATCTTCTACGTGAGAAGAAAAAATCTCTCGCTGTGACCTTCAATTCGACTTTTAGATATATCGATGACGTTTTGTCTATTAACAATGATAGCTTTCATTCATATGTCGATTTGATATATCCCTGTGAGCTCGAAATAAAGGACACCACAGAGTCGTCCACTTCTGCTTCTTACTTAAATATTTTATTGAAAGTAGACATTAACGGCAAACTAACAACTCAACTGTATGACAAACGGGATGATTTCAGCTTCTCCATCGTCAACTTCCCACATTTATGTAGCAATATTCCATTATCACCTGCATATGGTGTTTATATATCTCAACTGATTCGATATGCAAGAGCTTGTTCTGGGTATAGTCAGTTTTTAAATCGAGGTAAGCTACTGACAAACAAGTTGATGGTACAGGGATTTCAACAGTTTCGATTGAAGTCAGCATTTCGCAAATTCTATGGTCGTTATAACGATCTAGTTCGTCAATACAACCTCGCATTGGGTCAAATGCTTTCTGACGTGTTTCATACCGATTGTTAAGCCGTTCTTGGCACACTGATTTTGACTGCGGATAACTCCGTTTACCTGATCACGATATGGGGCTCACGGCGGGTGTGACCGGTCAACAGGGGATGCTTACTCCTCCTAGGCACCTGATCCCACCTCTGGTGTGTCCAGGGGTCCGTGTTTGCCCAACTATCTATTTTGTATTGCTTGTAGGAGTTATGAGATTGATCACTGTTCGTTATCTTCACCTTGCATAGAGGAAGGTTCTTAGATATATTTATATCATATAGAGAAAGGTTCTTAGATATATTTATACCATACAGAGGAAGGTTCTTAATTCAATTCTTACACAAATTAATTGAATCAATATCAACTCATTTGAAGAGAGCAACAATTCATTTATAGCACTCATAAATTCCGCAGTGCCCCAAAAATCTAATATTTGACCATTACATAAAAGGTCAGAGATCATCAAAAATCGCACGCGACACAGTCTTATGGTATATCAACATATTAATATGTTCATGGAAACCCTATGTGGATATGTTGATGGGAACCCTGTGCATTCATGTTGGACGTGTTGATGGAAACCCTACGCATTCTTAGTAGGATGTGTTCATGGAATTCCTGTATGGATGTAAACCCTGTGAATTCCTGTGTGGATGCGTTGATAGAAACCCTGTGTGGATGTGTTGATGGAAACTGCATTTTTGTGTAGATGTGTTGATGGAAACCCTATGAATTCAGGTGTTGATGGAAACCCTGTGAATTCATATCTGGAGGCGTTGATGGATGTGTTGATCGAAACCCTGTGCATTATTGTGTAGATACATGTATGTTGATGGAATCCCTGTGAATTCGTGTTGATGTGTCGATGGAAACCCTACGTGGATGAGTTGATGGAAACCCTGTGAATTTATGTGTGGATGTGTTGATGGAAACCTTGTGATTTCTTGTGTGGATGGTAACCTTGTGCGGATGTGTTGATGGAAACCCTGTGAATTCATGTAATGATGGAAACCCTATAAAATTCAGGTGTTGATGGAAACTCTGTGAATTCATATCTGGAGGTGTTGATGGAAACCCTATGAATTTATATGTGGATGTGTTGATGCAAACTCTGTGAATTCCTGTTTGGATGTGTTGATGTAAAATCATGGGTGGACGTGTTGATGTAAAATCATGGGTGGACGTGTTGATAATGCTCTTTCACTGAGCGTACTTGTACCTGGAGTCAATGAGATCATACGTAACCTTGGAGTTAACATGTCCGCATTTTCCAAATATCACAAGCATACCTGTTTTGAAAATGAAATGATTGTATATTGTTTTACGTTCCTCTCGAGAATCTTTCACTCATATGGGGACGTCAACCAGGGGCAGATACAGGAACTGCAGTTACGGGGCGCCACTTGATGAGGCTGGGGGTCCAGTGACCGCCTTGGGCGAAGCCCGGGGGGGGGGGGGGGCAGGGGAAGCTCCTGGATTTTACAGATAATATAGGGTTTGAAATATGTGTCCTATTTAGTCATTGAAAAAATTAAGTTCTCCCGATAAAGTACTTCAAGAATTCAAAAGATTTTGCCATTTATTTCTCCAGGAGTGGAAGAAATTATTGCTTCTTTTATCGTTAGGTACATTTTTCTAAAGAAGATACCATGATTTACCTTAAATTTGAAAAAAAAACCGCCGTCAACATTGCCGGTGAAGGGCTGCAAAATTTAGGCCTATACTTGGCGCTTATGGCCTTTGAGAAGGGAGGGGTCTTTATCGTGCCACACCTGCTGACACGGGACCTTGTTTTTTCGCGATCTCGTCCGAAAGAGCGCCCCATTTAGTCGCCTCTTACGACAAGCAAGGGGTACTAAGGACCTATTCTAATACGGATCCCCATGGGATGAAATGAAATATGGAAGAACGTAATATTATCGAGCACTACAAGACAGTGTTCGGAAGATTTTTTTTTCAATCACTTCATCGGTCGGTCTCGTAATTTTCATTCTTAATTAGTTGAAAACAGATGTAAAAAAAAAAACTTTTCAAGATCATCAATATTGCAAACTTTATTTTGTAAGTAAACTACAAGGTTAAGCACTCTATACAAAGTGATATAATACATTATTTTGAAGTATGTCATGATCATCTGTGGGTGCCGCAATGTCCCCAACATGTCCTAAGATTGTATTTCTGAAAAACAAAATAAAACACAGGAATGTTGTCTCTCTCTCTTATACAGCTAACTTGATAACTGCATCTCTCTGGTGTATAGAAAAACAGAGTATTGTCTTTCAAACCAATATATTCCCTTTCACCAACGTACATGTATAAGAAACCAGAAGCTTGCTTAACTATCAGCGAATCTAATGCTCAGGGCGTTCGCTTTGTAACCGGGAGGCTCACGGTAAATACATGGACATTCAACATACATGTAATAGCTATAAAACTTCATTGTTATTTCGGATTTCAAACATTTCGGTTGAGCATCACTGAAGAGACATAATTTTTCGAAATGCGCATCTGGTGCATCAAAATTGGTACCGTATAAGTTTTACATGTAGGTAGTTCGGCTTTTCTTCGCCCGTCGCTGCAGCTCAGTGGCAGAGCGTTCGCTTCGTGATCGGGAAGCGAGTTCGAGTCCGCTCGTTTCAAACACCGAGACTTATAAATATAGGTAACAATTTCTTATTCACCAAAGGCTCGGTAGTGAAGTGAGAATCACGCGGCAGGCGTTGGCACGTTAAATAACCCTCACTGCTAGCTTAGGTTTGAATTCCGCGCATTCGCAATTTTTCTGAAGAAAATTTATCGCTTATTTTCAATCGTGTGTATCGGGCTTAATATTTCATCAGAAATCGCACGTTTTGGGATCACAAACGGGGTAGTTTAATGACATGGATCATGTCAACCCCCAACCTTATTTTCTATTTGATCTGGTATAGTATCTACACACTTTTGCTTATGATTTGTAAACATACATTAAAAATCATCCAAAAATGTATTTTTTCATCTATTACACTGTACGTATTATTCAGAGATTGTAAGAAACATAGTCAACGATTACCAGATTTTTGCTAATACGCATCAGAAATGAAAAATAGCATTTTTTGGATGTTTTCATTAATCTATAAATATAAAACATCAGTAAAAAATTAATATCGATCCTAAATCCGAAAAAATAAGGTGGGGTGCATGATCCATGTCCCAAGGTGGTTTAAATTGATTTTAGCAACGAACGTTTACGTCAATGTATAATTAAAATCCATTCTGATATAGTGCAAATACCAGCCAATTTAACTTTTTTCACACCCCTCCGAATATATCTCGTACAATGTCGGATGTGCACGGTTTCGATTTGATCGATTGCATTTGGAGCAATTATGTTGAGGGGAAGAGGGTCTATGGCTTCAAGGAGCGGGGGGGGGGGGGGGGGGGGGGGGGGGTAATTGATTGAATATTGTTTTACATCCCTCGAGAGTATTTCACTCATATGGAGACGTCACCAATGCCGGTGAGGGGCTGCAAAATGTAGGCCTATGCTCGGCGCTTATGACCATTAAGAGGGTGGGATCTTTACCGTACCACACATGCTGTGACATGGGACCTCGGTTTTAGCAGTCTCATCCGAAGGACCGCCCCATTTAGTCGCCTCTAACGACAAAAATATGTATTAACAATTTATGTATATTTTATTTGATGAAATCCTGACGACTAGGAAGGGACTCTATTTATTTAGCAGATAATTATTTGTCATGAAAGTGGAAACTGTGTGTCCTCTCACAAAAGATTGTGATTTCTACTATATAAACATATCATTTTTAGTCAAAATCCTATCTTTATTAAATATACACATGTAATAGTGAAAAGATACAATGTATCATTAGTTTGTTGACTTTGAAATTGGCTTTAAATTATAGTGGTTGAAAAATTCGATTGGGCTCATAACCGATTTCCGTAAAAAAAAAAAACAAGCGATAAAACTACAAAGTTCAGAAAATCAAGCTCATTTGATTGTTTAACAACAGCATTCTA